>NW_027321441.1:0-2246 GCF_032062135.1 Pyxicephalus adspersus | reverse complement strand
AAGTTTCTTTACATAAGTACTTTCTGTTAGTTGCTTGGAACTAAACCAGTAAATGAAAATTACTACCAATTACTCAGTTATAAAAAAAAAACATATTCTTCTTGTGGCATATTAATTTTAAAAAGAGTGGACCTAGACAACAAATAATGTTAGCAAATTTGTTTCAGATATCTAACTTGCATGTTGGCAGCTCTCCCAACTTCAAAAACAAGACAAAATACTTAGTAGTTAATATCTGGTTGTAGAATTCGAGAGGCTTGTTTGAACTGGGGTTCTTTTCTCATCTTTTCCCCACCATTCTAACTGGTTTATTGAAAAAGGAAATATAGTAGCCTATAGCAACCAATCAAAAATCATCTTTTAACTGGACACCCATGAGTGAACAGAAATCTGTGATTTTTTTAAATTCCGACACATAGATTTACCCATTCTTTACAAATTTACCCATTCTATATAAAGGGGTCTTCTCTTGTTTTGCAGGCTTTTATCTTAAGTGCAGCTGTCCCTACCATAATTGGCTTCAGCTTATGGAGAGAGGTGAGTTCATTCATAGACCCAGATACTCCTATAAAATTTTGATTTTAAGGGTCAGAGAATATGACTGTTGTGGTTTTGTACATGGTCACTTTTTCACATTTTAAGTTTAAATATCACTGAAGTGGGGTGACTTTCACTAACATGTGACAATGGCACCACAACTTAACCCCAAAGTTGTTTTAGTTGCTTACTCAATGGCCCATGTTTTTCCATCCTGTATTATATAGAGAGTAGTGACTTTTTGATACCGCCACTCTAAAGCCATCAACATGTTTGAGCCTCTGTGGAAACTCTTCTGCTTACAACAGGAAAAACACATTATCAGGAAATTCCATAGCAATTGTAATGCCAACCATAACTCAAAGTTGAGGAACATTACAAAGATCAGATCAGCCCTGCACATGTAGTTGCCTTCTTTTACAATCTGATCAAAAAATCTGCTTTGTCCCTACTTTAATGGCTGCACCAATCTGGTCATATAGCAAGAAGACAAAGGCATTGTAAGAACTAAGAAGTTGACAAAGAAGTTCACATTTTGTCACCTTTGTGATATTAGAAATAATGCACAACTGTGCACACTTTGTAAACTTGGCTGAATGCGAGATATCCACACTAAGAGATATAAAACAAACTTGACAGAAAGGTGCAAAGTTGTATAGGTGGCTAAATTTCTGCATTAGATGGTACCTACCTTGTACTGCAGGGTAAAACTAAACACATCTAACTGCAATCATTAATGCAATAAACAACCCAGGTTTGCATGAATGTATAGACACGGTTGATATCGGAAAGAGATGATGGACATCCGTGTTTTCACAGTGACACTGGGCTGGTGTTTTGTATTATTGACAGGAAAAAAGACTCTATCCCTAACAAAGGAAAAAAAAGGAGCAAGAAAACCACTCGGTTAGCATTCATATCCGTGGAATGGATGAATCATTAAATATACCTCTTTATAACACATGCAAGATAATTGAATGTATTGAACAATTTGTGTTTTCAACAGTTCCTACCCAAAATCGTCAGTGAATTATCAGAACTGGAGGAGCACTATGAGTCTGATACCGTGGAACTCATGAACTGGATAAAGTAAGATATGTTTAAACTCTACATGAAAAGCATGAACCAGGTCAATACAATTGGTTTTATTGCAGTATAAAAGAATTGTTATGTGTTTTATTTATATGTGGGATATTTAAGCCCAAGGACAAAAATGTCATTTATTTCCCCACCACCACCACCACCACGAAACAGAGATGAAAAGAGAAATACAGGTAGTGCCCAGGTTAAGGACATCCGGCATACAGACTCCTCCTAGATACGAACTGACTTCCCTGCTTGCTGTGTGCAGAACTGAGGCTTTGAGGGGGGAGGGGCGTTTTGCATGACTTGCAGAGGAAATCTTTTGCTAAACACAGCTGAGGTTGTGGGTGATCTTAGGGACTGAGCTTTTCTGCAGCCTCTTGTAACTCTTTATTGTCCAAGCAATCTCTGCAGTTGTTTCTTTTTGCATATCAAAGCACAGCTTGCTCCAGAAGTTGATGAATGTCTAGGCTCCATAAAAATTTCTTTTGCTTTGTTTGTGATTAACTCACAGTGAGGATTTTATTTAGTAACTGACACCATGCTGCCTAATAATATGTTGAGACAAACATCTGTCCTAATTACATTTATTAAAATAATGTACCTGTTCCGACTTACATACAAAT
>NW_027321440.1:0-2246 GCF_032062135.1 Pyxicephalus adspersus | reverse complement strand
TATTTGTTTTGTTTATTGTTCCTTGGTTGACCACTGATAAGACATCCCCTAGGTGATCCAGATGGCCAGTACAAAGAAAAACAGGTTTCAACATTCCTGCACCTATACACATACCTATGCATACCTCTCTCTCTCTCTTTCTATATATATATATATACACCTCTATATACATATACATATCTATTTACATATTCATAAACAATCTTGAGGTGCAACAGTACAACACTTATATTGGCCATGTAGTTATAACAAAAGTATCCCAATTTTACTGAATTCAAAGGGACTGAGCAAGTGCATTGGGAAGGCCAGTATCTACAAAACAGATAAATGTAAAGATCAGCAAAAGAGTTTGTTTAATTCTTTTTTTAACAATTCACCACTGAGGGCTTATTCTCAAGTTGGGAATTCACTTTCAAATTTTATTCCATTCAAACGTTTTTCAAAGAGTTATAGCACCTTCAGTTATGTCTTATTTAGGGTCAACCAATGTGCTTAAGTTTCCATTAGGGTGAGTTCATAAATAAAGAAAAAGTAATTGAAGATGTTAGACCACCTAATTTATTGGAAGAAAATCAAATACTAAAAGCATAGTGAAACCTTAGGAAAATACCAATCCTTCAGGAAAAGTTGTGGATATTTAGGAAGCCACCAATTTTCCCTTATACAACCACGTATGATCTTTAGTAGACTCAATTAATTATTTATTGTTTGGCTTTAAAACACTTACAGATTCCAAGATCAAACTTCCATAACTAGATATTTGGGCAGTTTTTTGAGAGACCTACAAGTGAAGGATGAAAAAACATGGAACGTGTTGCAAAGTTGAAACTTCCTATCAGCAAATTATTACTATTGGGTAGCTTTATGTGGGGTGAAGATTAATTTCCACAATAAACATCACTTTTGAATGTTAAGGTAAATATTTTAAACTTAAAGGTTAATATATATATAATTATGATATTATATACTGTATATATATTATTATATATATTATTTTGATATGACCAATGCTCTACCTGGCAGCCTCTGGAAGGCCAAAGACTCTGGAAGACCAATAATATTGGTATGATACATTTGTTTAGCATTTGCTATTGTCTATAAACACCATTTCATGAACAGAACCATATTGCCACCATTTTTGTATTTTTCATGAACAGAGATATGTGTAAATGTTTGATATACACAAGAAGATAAATCAGTTTTAATAAAAATATAAATACAATATTTGTATCCAATATGACAATTTATGAAGAGATCAAATAGACTTTTAACTATCCGTCACGCCTATCAGACACAGTTTTGAGATATACCTGTAAAAGTATGAAAGATGAACATATTAAAACTTTATGAGGCTTGATAAAAGTAATATATCACTGGGTTACTGATATGTAGTTAAAATGATATATTTATTTAGAGTTGAAAGTTTTCTAAATAGTTTGGTAAATCTGTTGTTTACATTACCTTGTGCATGAAAATGGTTTTGTATTACAATTCTTAAATTGTAAGTACTTTGGGGCAGCGTCCTCTCCTCCTTCTGTGTCACTGTCTGCATTTGTCTGTCATTTGTAAACCCTATTTAATGTACAGAGCTGCATAATATGTTGGCGCTATATAAATCCTGTTTATTACTATTATTATTATTATTATTATTATTTAATATAAATAGCCTTTTTTAAAATTACCATGGGGGAGGCAATTTGGTAATATTCTTTCTGTATTGTATGCACAATTTACCTTAATAAAAGTAAAATACCACACTTCTCTAATACACAATTTTTATAAAGGCAGTCAAATAATTATTCACTATGAATAAAAAGGTATTAAATGATAGAAAATATTTCTAGTTTATAGGGAGTTGGTGGGGACAAACTGGACTGTATTTTTCAAAAGACAGGCTTGGAGATTTTTCATTCTCGCTCTCAATGTTTTTCCTTTTTTGTGTATCATGTAATTGCTTTTTATATTTTACTATATAATTACTTGTGCTCATCATTTTATGTGTTTATATGTATATGTATAATCTACTGCTTATTGTACTTTTGTGTTTGTATCCATTGTTTTGTACGATGCCACTAAAAAAGTTAATGACACTGAATAATAGTAATATAAATAATAATAAACAAAAATAAAATTATGGTGAGTGTTGTATTCGTAAAAATTAAAGAGGGGAAATTAGCATTCAGTTAGGGTTTAAGACAATTTGGGCTTTGTTTTGCCTTGATTGCAATTGGATTAAACATAATTTC
>NW_027321439.1:0-2247 GCF_032062135.1 Pyxicephalus adspersus | reverse complement strand
GCAGAAGGAACCTACTATGTATATTCTGCAACAAACAAATGTTGGCAATCTTCTGTTGAATGGACACATTGCTACACATGAGCAACTCAATGCATGATCCCAGCATACTCAGGTGCCAGGAATGAATGCACATGAGCATAGGAGTTACATCATTCCAGCCTGGCCAAGCAAAATGGCCAAAGACCGAAACCTGGAAGAACCAAGACCAAGACTGGGATGAAAATGTTGGTGCCATCGGAGAGGTGAGTTTATTTTGCCCTAGTTTACCACATAATTGTCCTGGTTAGTAAAACAATATATTAAATCAGAGACATCTAGAAAAGCAACATTTTCAGAAGAAGGTCAACAGTGGCATCCTGCATATTTTGTCTAAGTGCAAGTTTATTTATTAAAAAATGACTGCTGGCTGCTAACTACAGACAGCTATACTGTGTGTTAATAAACCTGTCAAAGGGTTTTAAATATAGAATCAGCATTATGCTGCAAAGAACGCAGCTTTTTACCCATCTTTCTAAATTGCAGGACTTTCGCTATGTAGCTTAGGTCAGGCACCACTCTTATCCCACACTTCCTGGGGTGACAAAGATTGCAGAGCCAGATCATCCACAAGGCAACCATGGGCAGAAGCCTTAAACCCAGTGGATGTCAGCTACTTTATACTCTTCCAATAAACCACAGAAATAGTGCAATTGAGTGGAGTTGTGTGCCTCCCTATTTAGGATGAACTTATAGACAGTTGATGTCATAGGGGTTCATACCAGTATGGTAGGAAGGAAGCTTCCTATTGTATGTGCGTATTGCAAACCATTAAATCAATGTCAACTAAAGAGATGGGGGCTATGTAAAAATTGCTTATTCGGGGCCCCATAATGCTTTAATCCATCTCCGGAAGAAGGTATCCCTACTTGCCACTATAGCCCGACTATCCCTACATCTCTATTGTTTTCTGCAATCCATATTAAAGTCAACTAAAGGAATGGGGTGGTGTAAAAATTGCTACCTTGTTTGGCCCCCCTAATGCCTTAATCCATCTCTAGAAGAGGGTCACTATAGTTCTTCCTGACTACCCCTACATCATTACTGTTTTCTGCAATGTATATGGGGCAGCAGAAAGCCCCAGAGCAACCAGTGGGGTGACCCAGGGTTGCCAGAGAAGCCAAACAAGATTGGTGCCAGGGATTCTGCTACACTGCAAAGTTTTAGAAAGCAGTCTACAGGACAGTTTAGTATAAAACTGCTTTCCTCATGGGGTACCACTGAGGTCAATTTTTTCCTCCCTGATGAAGTCACTTTATGTTTAAAAGGGCTTGCTCTGCTTACAAATATTTTACCCTTATTTGTTACATTAAAAAATCACATTTGTCATATTGGCATACTTACAAAAACATCTTCTGTTATAGTCGGAGGCCCTGGAAAATAAATGCATAAATAAAACAAAATTGTCACATTTGTCTCAGTTGTTAGTTAGTTATTAACAAATACATTTATTTTCTTTTACCTGATGTAAAATACAGCAACAGATAGCATGGGGTAGGGATAGACATTCTATGAAGTTTTTATTGCTGTATGTATACCATTTCAATTGGTGACCATTGTCATCTAGAGAGAAAGAAGGGAACACCCAAAATGTTTGCATTCTCCCTAGAATCAGAACTAAGGTTAAAATCTTTTATTGGGGACACCAGTTGCAGCTTCCTAATGAGAATTTCCTTTGAAATACGGGATTTTCTGTTGTGTTTTCATCAGTTTGTTTTTAATGTTTTCCCAGTGGTTTGTGATGCATATTTCTTAAGTTTGTAAACAATCTGGGGACCACAGACCTTTTCACATACTGAATTATTATTATTATTATTATTAATAATAATATTAATAATAATAATAAAAACATGATTTATATAGTGCCAACATATTATGCAGTGCTGTACATTAAATATCAAGCAAGTGGATGGTCATAATTAGGATTTTAATATAGATTGGAAATAATATAGAGAAACAAATTGCTTATTGGATAACAATCCCTACTAGACTTTGTTAGTTGCCATTTATGGATAGTGGGTCTGATTATTTAAATTGGGCAAATGAATGAAAGGACTGTTACCCACAACAACAAGATTCAGCTTTAATTTGCCTATTGATAAAAAACAAAAATGTCATTGTGGTTGAAATGGGCAACAAATTATTCTTTATCAATCCGACCCAAACTCTTTGCCTATTTACATTACACCCAAACTTTTGATTTTTTTTTAA
>NW_027321438.1:0-2247 GCF_032062135.1 Pyxicephalus adspersus | reverse complement strand
AAGGGACATTGCCCGTCCCTTTCTACATTAACCACCACCCTCTTATTCACCAATGTTCAAATTGGGCCTTTAGTTACATTTTAAACCTTTTTCATTGGAGGGAAGCACATTTGTTGCTGGCACTAAGTGCAGGCACCTAGAAAAACTTGTTGAGAACTGAAATACTTTTACAGAATTTTTCCATGTTGGTGTCCTTAAAGCAAACTTAATACTTTTTTAAACTAGTATGCCTTTGTTGGTTAGTGCACTCCTAGATAAAAATTCCACCAAAAAGAATCTTTCCATAAAATCTGTATGCACTGATCTAATAAAACATTAGCACCATTATGTAAGTAGGTACCCCTTGTACTTGTAAAGTAGCTCTGACCCATTGAAGCATGGACTTCACAAAACCTGACCGTGCCAAGATATTGGCTGCAAATATTTTAGGTCCATGATCTATCAGACGAGGCCACCTTCTTTCGCTGCTAAATTTGACATTACATTCTCATTAAAGGCAGTCTTGGTAATAAGGTTCAGCATGGGAATTCTGAGCTGTGACTGGTAGTACCATAAAAGTTGAAATGCATGGTGTGCTATTCCTAATATAGAAAGTGAATATTAAGGCTGTTCAAAAAAGGTTTTTTTTTTTTTTCTTTTCAAACTCAAACATTTATGTATGAAATGAAAAATGTTTGAAGCTTTTGCTCCTCGCTGAATAATCTATATAACCACTGTTTTTGAGAACTTCTGCACATCGGTATTGCATCTAGTCAACCAACATCTGGCACCAGTGAACGGGTCTTCCCGTCTACGACGCTTGGGCTTCCTTCCACAATTCTTCTGCATTTCTCACTGCCCAAGTTTTCTATTTGATTAGGATCTAGTGATTGATGTGACTATTCCATAACATCAACTTTGTTGGTCTGGAACCAAGACGTTGCTCATTTACTGGTGTGCTTGGTGTTGTTGTCTTGTTAAAACACTCAATTCAAGGTTATTTCCTTTTTAACATAAGACAACATGAAGTATTTTAATGTATTTAAACTGATCCATGGCCCCTGGTATGTGATACATAGGCCCAACATCATAAGATCAGAAATCCCCATATAATGATGCTTTCGCCATCATGCTTCACTGTCTTCACAGTGTACTGAGGTTTGACTTCAGTGGTTGGGGGTCATCTGACAAACTGTCTGCGGCCCCTAGACCCAAAAAGAACAATCTTACTTTAATCAGTTTACAAATGTTGCACCATTTAAATGTGGTATTTGGCAAACTTTAATCTCTTCACTACATTTCTTTACATATATATGTATCACAAGCTGCTATTCAAAAGGTCTGTGCTGGGTGCCTCTTTTTGCATGTGCTGTCATTCAATGTCCATTCAAGTCCAAATCCTGTCCATGTACAGGGAACCAATATTCCGTATTTTTCGGACCATTAGACGCTCCGGACTATAGGACGCACCAGGTTTTCCGCACGGGAAAACAAGAAAAAAAAATTCATTTGATTTCCTCTGAGATCCAGCGTGCGGCACTTGTGCCCGCCCACGAAGGCGGCGCCGATCGGCATTCATCAAATCAATCGGCGCCGCCTTCGTGGGCGGGCACAAGTGCCGCACGCTGGATCACAGAACAGGCAGAGATCGGCACAGCCGGGGACCGGCGGGGACACAGGTAAGTAAAAAAATATGCCCCTGTACCTCTGCATTCGGACCATAAGACGCACCCTGATTTTTCCCCCCACTTTAGGAGGAAAAAAAGTGCGTCTTATGGTCCGAAAAATACGGTACTTTATTATAAAGCAATAATTTGTACAATACATGCAGTCATCTCCACCATTAGTATTCCAAGCTAGTGTGCTCAATATTTCTAATCAAAGGGATTTATAATAATCTATTTTTTGATATTGAATAGTTTGAGCATTTATGGTCTGTGTTATTGCTCACACAGCGACAACTGTGCATTAGTTTTCAGGCATAAAATATTGTAATCCACGTCTTATTAACTTGTATTCATATAGTGCTGGCATATTACGCAGCCTTTTACAAAGGCCATAGTCGTTCCTCAAAGGGCCTCACAATCTAATATCCCTACCTCAGTCATATGTCATTACCACACTCTAAGGCACCGGTGGTTGGTGGCTCTGGCTGGTGCACCCCCGAGCCCCACTGGAGGGACGTACCGGACAGAGCCGTGGACCATGTCCCCGTACAAATCCCTGGCTCAGGGAAGTGGACTTCTAACATCTAGGTTTAATATATAA
>NW_027321437.1:0-2248 GCF_032062135.1 Pyxicephalus adspersus | reverse complement strand
GGGAGTTAGTCAATTGTTAGGGAGAAGCCAATTAACCTCACTGCATGTTTTTGGGATGTGGGAGGAAACCGGAGTACCCGGAGGAAACCCACGCAGACACGGGGAGAACCTGCAAACTCCATGCAGATAATGTCCTGGCTGGAATCGAACCTGGTACCTAATTGTATAGTACATTATAGACAGTACTTCTATAATACCATGTATAATATATTATCACTGTATGTTATCTGTGCAGAACAGGCAGCTCATCTAAATAATAATGCCTATTATGTTATCTCTGTATATCATCTGAATGGTACAGACAGCTCTTCTATAATACTTTATATATATATTGTGTAATATATGTATAATATTAATTTCTGCATTATACTAAAGGTACCTTTGCAAATTACTGTGTATAAGTTTATAGACACATTATGAGTACAGCACAGGCAAATGATCCAATTTCCTCTATACCTATATAACATCTATACATATATATATGAGATTCAAATATTGGAGATATATTCAGAGACTTCCTGCTATTATCTATACAGTACAGCAAGATACTACATATCACCATGTACACCATATATTACAGATGTGTCCTGTACATACATTTATTGGTAAATTGTACGGTACACACTTCTAATATATTATCTGTACAGTACAGGAAGATATTGTATATTTAAGTAAACTATAATTAAGATACTTCTTGCATATTATCTGTACAGTACAGGAAAATACAAGGTATGCTGCAAAGATCTTGTATATTATCTGCACAGTGCAGGGAAAATCTATACCAGGGGGTGTCAAACTCTGGCCCCCAAAGGAATCCTAAATTTGAACTAAAGCTGGCCCGCCGCTGCATTGAAATAGCACCAGTACTACAATTCCTGGCATCACTCGGGTCTATAGACCAGCGGCGTCCAACTTCCTTCTCTGCCACTTCTTCTTGCAGGGCCAGATATGCCAGTGGCAAAAAATACTCATACTGCCCAATGTACAGACCAGATTCAATCGATACCCTCAATCTTATACTACCCAGACAACTGGAAACCCACCCCAACCATTTACCTGACCTACAAATCCTTCAAGTCATTGAACTCTAACGCCTAATCAACCCACCAAGCCATCTAGGTAACCAATGTGTAATCCCTACAACCCCACCATCTCCTGGACACCAAGATCACACCAAACCAGCTGTCCAACCATCTCAAACCCCCATGTATACAACCAACTTACCAATCCCTACAAACCAACCTGCCATCCTAACTATCCAATACAACTTTTAGTCCAACCATACCTATTCCAAAAAACTTTTTATCCATCTATTCAACCAGTTCACCAATCCTAACCACATTACCATAATCACAGCCCAACTATGCGCATAACCAACCCATCAATAAAGCTACTTACCAGTGCCAACCATTTGCCATATAAAACGCCCATCCAATCCAGACTTCTCAACTCACCCAACAAACTAACCAATCAAGATAAACACATATTAGTCCGATATCTAACAATACCATCAATTATTAACCTGAAGCAAGCTATGCCAACAGTTTAAAGATTATACCGGGGCCTAAACGTAGGGCAGTGCTCAACCCAGAAATTTTAACCGGGTGGGAAGAAATTTAAGGTTGGTGGCAGCCCTTGTATTGTGACCAAACTCTTTGGTAACCACCCAAAAACAGTCGGGTGGGTGCTGAAAAGTGCCGGGTGGTGCGCCCAGCTAAAAGTGCCTGGGGAGAACCCTGCGTAGGGGATTGTTTATAAAGCTGTGAATTTGCCAGAGTACATGTGTTTTCAATGGCAGAGATTGATTCTCCAGATTCACCAGTGAATATCAGATTCACTGCTTTAGATTTAGGTTTTGAGATGTCATAGGACATGATTCCCCAGCGATTTTCTGTGATTAGTTGTATGATTCCCCCACACCGCCAATAAATGATATGTGAAATTGCAATCCGCTACAAAGTCATGAAATGCGTTCCAAGTCATCGAAGTTCTGCTTTACACCAATGGAGGAGGCCCTTTACTATTCTGTACTTCAACCTAAAAGTAATAATTTGTACAATCTGATGTTAATGTGTGTTGCTGAATTAACTTACTGCTGTGCAGGTCTCTCTAGGGAAATGAGTGAAGATGGAGGGCCAGGGACCCCGGCAATGTTATGGGGCCCTTTGGATCCAACGAGGTTCCTGATTCAAGGCGGTCTGTTTATCTCACAGGCCATTAATAAATCACTTAGTGGATTATGTGCACC
>NW_027321436.1:0-2249 GCF_032062135.1 Pyxicephalus adspersus | reverse complement strand
ATATATATATATATATATATATATATATATATATAGTCTATTTAAAGCAAGAAACAGAGAGGGAAACCACCCCAAATATATATAAATATGGGGGACACAAGTACTGCACATGTACAGCCCCCAGGTGTGAATATCATTGCTCACTCTTATAGTCACATTGTATTTCATTAAATTGTCAATTGTGTTTAGGATTCAATGATGCCATCAAAATCTTATTATTCATTCCTTTCTTGTTTTTATGCTCTCAAATCCTAAAGAGTCAGCTGCTTTTGGTTTACAGTTTTTCCCTTCTTTCTCATTCCATTTGGAAGATTATATATCCACCTTTCTATTTTCAGCTTCTTGTGTACATTGGAGGTGTATAGGCTACAGATAATATTCTTGTGTTAGAAATGTTGAGATATTTCATACCTTATAGGGTTTATATAAGGGAGAGCTAAGCCTCTGACCTAGCAAAGTTCTTTTCTCCTATCAGTGGGTGGAATTCCCACGCATACATGTGGACAGCATGCTACAGTATTATAATGTTTTTGTTCTTTACTTATTCAAAAATGGGTTTTTATTATGAGATTGGACTGACATATGAGAGAGATTTCTGTGTTTCTTGTGTTTGGTTGCTAAAACAATTTAAATTCAGAAGCGGTGAAGGCTTATTAATAAAAGTAAACCCACCTACTATGGTGTTACTCAAAGTCTCAGTTTAACATAAACTGTCAAGTTGGCTATGCTGTACATAACAATATATATTTTTTTTTATTTCAGATTGACCGATATGCTCAGCAAGATCTGAAGAAAGGCCTCCACTTGTATGGGACAGAAGGGAACATAGGTCTCACCAATGCTTGGAGCATCATCCAAACTGATGTAAGCAGAATGAATGAAGAGTTTTCTTATAGTTTATAGGAAGTTTTTGTACCAACGCCAGGTTCAGTAAAACTGTAAAAATGGCATGAAAAGCCCTCGCTTTAGACAAATTAATATTATTATTATTAATATTATTATTATTATTATTATTATTAATAAACAGGATTTTTATAGCGCCAACATATTACGCAGCGCTGTACATTAAACAGGAATAATATATATATATTTATATGTATATATATATATATATATATATATATAAATATACATTTTTTTGATCAGAAAGGGGACAATCAATGGCACATGAGTGATCAGAAGGGGACAATCAATGGCACAAGAGTGATTTTCAACAATAAATGTGTACTGTAGTCTTCTTCGTGTAAAAATAAGACATCCCCCTGAAAATAAGATCTAGGGCATATTTTGGCATTTCAAAAAATATAAGACAGTGCCTTATCATAGGGGAAATAGGGTATAAGTTACGCTAGGGCTGCAAAAGCAGCTTTTACAAATGCGTTTAGTACTTGGATAGAGAATCTCTATCCAAGAACACATACTACAGTTATGCTGGAGCTGCAAAATGCTTTTAAAATGCGTTTAGACTGACACTGTCAGACCCTTAATTTTCTATAAGGGTAAATACTGTAATTCACAACAGGGGGTGGAAGTCTGTAAGGCAGGGGTGTCACACTCAAACACACAGAGGGCCGCAAATAAAAACGTAGAACAAGTCGCTAGGCCAAACTTGGAATTTATTGAAAAACAATTAATCTCAATATGAAGAAACAAGAACACATGAGAGGAGCAAGCAGTAATATGCAGTGGATTGATCTAAAATATTTAGATCAATCCACTGAATTGCCGCATTCATTTGGTTTTACATTACATTTTCTGGCACAGTAAAACAATTAATAAAGAAATAGCTTCACGGTAATTCCTGATAATAATAATCCTGGCAATTCCTGATTATTGAGTTTACCTGTCAGTATAAACTCCACGGGGTCCACGCATAGGCTGCTGTTCAATAGACACGAGTAATGCGCTACTACAATTCCCTGCATCACTTGCATCTATAAAATGCGGGGCCACACATAGGCAGAGAGGCTACTGGCCTAGAGACGCGAGTGATGCCAGGAATTGTAGTAGCGGCATTGTACTATCGTCTATAGAACAGCAGCCTAATAAGAATTGCAGCTGGCCCGTCGTTACTACAGATTGCCAGTTGCAATTCATATTAAGAATTCTTTTGGGGGCCAAAAATAAAAAGGACGTGCCGAGCCAGATTTGGCCCTCGGGCCAGAGTTTGACACCCCTGCTGTAAGGCATTGAACAGATTTGTGTTTTGGCATTTCCTATTGTCAGATGAGGTACCTCGGAGGTAAGTG
>NW_027321435.1:0-2250 GCF_032062135.1 Pyxicephalus adspersus | reverse complement strand
GTCTATACTTTACATGTGTAAGGTAGGGAAATCCTAATGTAAGCCAAACATTAAGATCTAGAAAGCATCACAACATTTCAAAATCCAAAAGAGAGGTGTTTGCATTAAGTTTTTGGATGTCAAGAGGTTCACTTTTTTTTGTTAGGGATAACAACAGCAAAGTAAGAGGTAAGTAAGTTGCAAATTAGGTCACAGTTAAAGATCTTATAAGTAGGGTATTATCATTGCAAAATGTAATTTTAGTAGATGATATGTCCAATACTTTTCTAAACTTTGTTTTCAATGTATGCTGCCTAATGAAAAGCCTAATGTAGAGGTGATTGCATAAAACTCCACTTCAACCTTCACCTCATCTGGGTCAATAAATCCTATATTTTTTGTCTTACATCTTAAAGTATATATAAACTTAATCACTCATCTATAAACTTATCAATTTGCTTCTTTATTGTCATACTATACTTGTAAAGTAGACCACATGTAGCCGTTTCATTAAACAATGTTCAGGCATGATCCACTTTTGCATCAGAAGACATGACAGTAGACATTTTTGGAATTTATGTGTGTGGACAGGAAGTTAGTGCAAAACAAATGCTGGGTTCTGGCAGCGCGAGGATACAACAGAGAATGATAAAAAGGTAAATTAATAATTTATGCTGAAAAAGCGATTGATTATCATACATATTGTTTTATGATCTATCTGTTTGCCTAGGGTTTACATCTACTTTAAGCATCCATGAGCTGCTGATGAGCAAAGGGGCATCAATCTTCATTTGACCTTCAGTCATTTTAATTGACATGACCTGCTCTAGCCTGGTTCATTTTTGAAGAGGGAAATGCTTTATAAATATATCAGAAGTCTTGGTGGATCATGTGGAGTTCATGAATATCTGTTGTCTGCTACTCTGTCCACTCCAGGTGGGACCACCATAGATCAGCTGGTTAATCTATAATATGTACCATCATATTTTGCCTGCAATAGGCATCACATTAAAAAATAAAACACCATTTGGTATTGGCCTTAGACCTTTAGCAACTTTTTACCCTTAAAAAATATTTACTGTTAGCTCTAAAAATAGCCAGAATTTACTATAAGGATTTGAATCCCTCTTCCCTCACATATACATATATCTGGTCATCAGTATCATAAAAGGTGTACCTATGATCAGGACTAGGCTTATTCCTTCTACACCCCGGGGCTATATATTGGTGGCTTTATATTGGTTACCTGACATCCCCATGGGGCTATATTTTGGTTATCCTGCCATCCCCATGGGGCTATATATTGGTTATCTTGACATCCCCATAGGGCTATATATTGGTTACCTGTCATCCCCACGGGTCTGCTTACTTGCTGAATTAATACCACACAGGAGTTACGTCATTCCAGCCAATCAAGATGGCCAAAGATCCAGAAACTTGGAACAGAAGAAAAAGATGGCATTGCCTGTGATGGAACAAGGACCAGAGAGTGTTTAGCTAGGTGTTTATTTCATGGCAGAAGGAACATCACCTGCCCCTTTAATGTTGGCCTTCCAGCTGTGTAATGCATCCTTGATTCGCCCAAACACATAGATACACTGAATTTATTATTAAGTGGGGTTTGTTGTGTAGGGTGTGTTTCAGCTTTCAGATGTGTTCCATGATGTGTTCAAAATGAAATTGTTATTTTCTAATGTCTTTGCATTGGTTCAACTGCTGACTATTTAAAATGCACATACCATGCAGAAATAAATCTGTATGTAGTGCTTACTGCTGTCAATAAAGAAGAATATAGAAAACCGTCATTTGTAAAAAGCATTGCTAAGTTAAAGCATCGAGATTCTATAGGCTGGTGCTTGGGTTGTAAAACCCAGTGATAAATATCTATACATACATTAGCTTTTTCTTTTATGACAATATGTGTGTTATTTTTATTATTGTTTTTTTAGATTAGCTGTGTTGCTTGTTGCTTGCTCATTTTATTAAGGGCCAATCAAGAGTTTTTAGCAACTTTCATGTAATGTAGACATACACCTTATTGGCTGCTTTAATATTTAGATCAACCAGTAAAGCCTATAGTGTCTCTTCAATCCTTGTAATCTCCACATGGTTGTGATGTGGGGAGACAGGAATTGAGAGTAATTAGGAGAGCAATGATTCCTCCATGGAGCAGCAACTATCATACATGGCACCATGACAAGGCTATACAGGAATGAAGAGATGAAGGGGTGGGGGTAAAAATGGGTAAAATTCCACCATAGGAGTGCAATA
>NW_027321434.1:0-2250 GCF_032062135.1 Pyxicephalus adspersus | reverse complement strand
GGGCTGATGCAATCTTTTTTTTTGTAATGAACGGTATTAAGAATTTGATTATCTTATACTCTAAGGTTTATCCAGCTCGTCTTTGTTGAATTATAAAATAATAAAGCCTGTTTGATCTCTCAGCTAAATACGTTTTAGGTGCATTAAAACAAAAGTGTTTATTGTCCTACAGTTTATTTTCAGGATCTGGAAAAGAAAGGATGACCCATGCCAGCATGCTGCAGAGAGCCCTCCTTGCAATTTGTGAAGAAGCAGTGATGTCTCTACAAATGCTATGTCAGAGACAAGCTCGCAGATCAGTGGCAGGATTATCTTTGAAGATTGCAGAGCTATAGGTCTGATTCTGTTGGAGGTGGCAGGCCTCTGCAATGAGCCTGCTGCTTCCTACAGAAAGCAAGAGTGCCCCTCTGAAGTTACTGGCAAAAGACAAGCTTTGTCATTAGAAAGATAACAAAGTTTAGGGTATTGAGCACCTTTTTGATGCTCCTGGAATGCATTTAGTTGAATTAATTTAAGATTATAATAGAATTAAACTAAGGAAAGCATTACAATGCTCTGAAAGCTGTTGGTATAGGCAAGCCCTTATTCTGACCTGTAGTGCCCAGGGATCTCTCATTGAGAGTAGGATTCTCATGGCTCTATTCATAAATGCAGCTGCGATACTCCTCCTCTCAGAGTGAGTCAAGCGGCTTGCGTTTATGAATGAACACAGCCGTGGGAAAAATCAGAGGATTTTTCCCACACTGCATTCATTCATGAGCAGCCAGCCGTGAGACTCACACTGTGTTCCTGGATAAAGAAACTCTATCCAGGAACACATAGTACAAAACTGCAATAGCAATCAGAGGAGGGGAGCTGCTTCGCTCCCCTGATTGCTGTTGCCACCCTGTAGTATGTGTTCCTGACCGCTCCCCTCCCCTAATTGGTCTTGCAGGTCCCAAAAATTTGGTCTCATCGGCCAAATTTACAAAGGCCGTTCTTGCCTACATGTTTGGTAAGCGAGAACAGCCTAATTCGCCACGAGACCGAATTTAAAAAATAGCCTTACATCTCTACATTATACACCACACCAATATCTCTACTTAATATGTTCAAGAAAATTAACTTTATTAATAGGCACTGTTTGAATGAAGATTTACTGCCACAGCATAGGTAAAAGGTAAGTAAAGTTGCCCATTAAACCCATGCAGTGAGCAGCCGCTCTGTAAAGGTAGTTTTATCATTTACCTTGAATTTGACTTTAAAGCAGAACTCCAGTTTTAATTTTTTTAACTTACCTTCGGCGCAGAGATGGTCCTGGGCATTACAGCCTTCTGGTCTGAATACACAACATCTCTGATTACTCTTCTCTGGCTGTGGCTCGATAGGATAGAACCTCTGTATATCTGACATTGATTTTCAGCCGCTATTACCTGTCAAGCTTCCTGACATTTTATTACCTCCCTATATTTTTGTACAGGGGAGATGTAATAATCCAGCCACCGTAGCCAGTAGGCTTACACTTGTCCAGCCACCAGCTTAAAAAACCACAGAAGCACAAACTTCTGAGTTATACAGTCCCTGCACCACCACTGTTCACAGGAGAGAAAGTAATTGGACATCAGTTGCTAAGTGATCTCTACCTTATAGTATTAACAAAGATAATTAGCATTTCATTTCATTCAAATAAATGGCAGACATTGTCCAGAGGTATCGGACTGGGATAATTGACATTAATACCTAGTGTTTTGCTCTAAACCCAACAGCTTTAAAAAACAGCTCTTATAATTTAATACATTAAAATTAAATTTAGCAAACTGTATTTTTAATAATGTTAAATGAGATACTTATGATTTACCTTGATTCGTGTAGGCAAGGTTACAGTGATTGAACCTGTGCTTTCCCGTGCAGGGCACAGTAATGGGTTGCTTTAAAGCTATATACTTTATACTCACCTATGAAGGTCCATATGTGGGCTTTTATATATTTCTTGTTAAGGATATGTAATATTTGAGTATTCACATCCCATTCATTGTTTAATTCTAGGCTGTAGCTTTCCTTGTTTTGTGTCTTTAAGGCTAGGTTCACATCTGTGGTGTACTTCATCACAGGAAATAATACCTCCTGGGAGATGATATATGGTAGTGTCACCCTACAGCAACCCCATAAGGAATGAATAGGGGTATCAGTGAGAGGCGCCACTGACTGTCACCAGTGGTCAAATGTGCAAACCAGTACATCTATGCATGTGCTTGAGCTGCTGGCAATATT
>NW_027321433.1:0-2250 GCF_032062135.1 Pyxicephalus adspersus | reverse complement strand
CCCTCCCGCTCACCGTAGTCCCGGTCTATGTCCTCCTCCATGGCGGCTCTCCGCGTGTCCAGGATCAGCTTGATGTTGACAATGACGGTGATCAGAAGGAAGAGGACGGCGCTCATCTATCAGAGGAGGGGGAGGGTGACAACAAATCATCACAATACCTTCATCCCCCCCCCCCCCCCCACCCGGTTCTGGGGTTCTACCAACACCTGGAAGTCTGTTGGCCCCAGCGGCACGGTGAAGATGACACTCCCCCCCGCCCACCAATCTGTTGACTCATTATCACCTGCAGGAACTACAAATCCCAGCATGCCCTCTGTAGTAACCACGCTGAAGAGATTACCTGGCACATCCGTCGCACTGCCCTCTGATTGGTCAGCTTGTATTTCCATGCCAGGTACCAACTCCGCTTCTTATGGGGCAAAGGGGGCTTCCCGTGAGTGCTGGGGTCCCAGTTATCCATAGCTTCTGGGCCAGGTCGGGGCCCGGGAGGACTGGGGGCCATCTGTCTGTGTCCCCTGGTCATGGGCATCAGTTCTAGGTGAATCTTGGCTGATTTACTGTTAATTCTGAATTATGGGGACACCTTCCAGTCTGATATAGCTCTGACCTATACCAGAGCACAGTAGAGAGATCACTGAGGCAGAGGAGCTGACACTCTAATGCCCCCACCCCCAGACACCTTATTATTATTGGGAATTTAAAGTGCCCCCTACAGGTCACCCCACAGGTTTAGGTTGGGGCATTCATTTCCTTGTGGTGAATCCATTCTTGTGTTGAATGAATGTTGGATGAATGTTGGGGGTCGTCCTGCCTGGAAGGTTTTGGTATTTGGGAATGTTCACAATTCACCCAGCACATGACACCCCATCAGCAGCAGGTGGGGTGACCTGTAGAGGGCAGTGCACAAGAGATGCCCCCGCAATCTGCTGATACCCCAGAGAAGTGAATGCTGGATTCTATTCAATGTACAGCGCTGCGTTCTATGTTGGTGCTATATTGCTAATTAATAATAAACGATCAGCTCATTGCCCAGATTATCGGGGGGGTTCTCATGTGGGGGGGTCCCCATATATTCAGACACGGGTGACACATGGATGGGGGGGATTCCTGTGGCCCAGATGGCGGCGGTGTCACCCTGAGCTGAGTGGGAGGATTGCTGACCTATTTCTGGGGCGAACAAACCCAATGCTGAGCCATACCTGGTACCACAAACCCAATGCTGAGCCATACCTGGTGCCACAAATCCACGCCTGGGTCATACCTGGTGCCCTAGAGCCAATGCCAGGCCATACCTTGTGTCATGATCCCAGCTTCATAGCTATCACTGGTACCATGGTTTTGGTGTTGGTTTGGCACTGTGTTCTGGCTGTCCGGTATTGCAGGAATATGGTGCCACGCGTGTCCCTCCTTAGTGTTCTGTTCTGTACGGTGAGGGGCCACGCTGGCTGTGTGGCATTACCTGCATGTTATTTTTTGCTCTCCAGCCCCAATTGTTGGGGGGAATTTGACTTCAATACCTGAGCTGAACCGACCAAACAGGTCACACAACAATACCGAGGACACTCACAGGGCCAATCGGCCCCTCAGATCATGTCCACACACCTGTGGCCCCTGACTGGAGGTCAAAGTTCATCTCATGAGGGACCCTTATGGTAAGCGTGTCAGTCAGCTGTGCAGCAACACTGGAGCATGTCCTGTATGTGGGCCCCGGGGCCCAGTGCTGCTGCGGTCATGAAGGAATCAGCAAGTTGTGAAATGTGATCAGTGCCTGGGAACTGAGTGCCCCCCACAAATGTCGGGGTTCATTATGACTATTAAAATGTATTTATATAGCGCCAACATACTCCACAATGCTGTACATAAATAGGGGTTGCAGATGACAGACAGATACAAACAGTGACACAGGGAGGACCCCAAACCAAAAGAGCTTACAATCTAAGAGGTGGGGTATTACCAGGAGTGGCCCCCAATGTGGCCCATTTTCTGCTTCTAGTTATGTTATAATGTGAGATCTACAGAACCCCAAAAACTGCAGTCCCTTACAGGATTTATGAGGAATCCGAAAGTGACTGATCCCAATCCAATATGCTGATCCCAATCCTGATCCAATATCCTGATCCCAATCCTGATCCAATATCCTGATCCCAATCCTGATCCAATATCATGGTGACAACAAAGGCCAAGATATGGGGCCAACCATGGGCCGAAATATGGGGCCAACCATGGGAAAAGATATGGGACCAACCATTG
>NW_027321432.1:0-2251 GCF_032062135.1 Pyxicephalus adspersus | reverse complement strand
AGTTGCCTGTAGGTCTGGAGTTCTATAAAATGTAATTTTGATGAAAATATCACATCAAACTATTAACTTTTTGTATGGTTTTCATTGCTTGATTTTTAATGCATTAAAAATATTATTTTATCTTTAACTGCAGCCTATAGAGTAATTGTTATTATTTTTGTTAATATTATTATTGCGATACTCTGTGTGATCTAAGTATGCTTACCACTAATTTTGTTTTAATTTTCTCTCAGGAATTCACTACATCAGGCTCATCAAACACAGATTCTGGCAAAGTAAATGGCAGTTTAGAGACCAAATACAAATGGGGAGAATATGGCGCACTCGCTTTGGCATTGCTACCAAATATCAACTGGATTCTAATGCATCCATTTCAGTGAGTATTACAGGGAAAAGAAAACGTAAAATTGTTCTCGTTTGCTTTTGGGAAATGTGTGGAATGGAGAACAAGTTGGCAGATTAACCGTCATAGCTTGCAGGACTTCAAGGTGGACATAAAGAAAAGGAAGAAAATTTAATGCAGTTTCAATATTCAACTTCAAATGTATTTTTTTCTTGACTAACTGAATTAGTTTCCCAGGGCTTTATAAAAACTATCTTTGGATGCGATTAAGTCTATTTACTTCTGTGGGTCCTAGGTGTTTAACCCCCCTGACAGTGATCCCGAGTGTGGCTCAGGGTGAATTTTATGTACCAAAAACGGTAACCCTGAGCCACACTCGGGACAGAAAAGAAAAACTACCTGCTCCCCTCGATCCAGCAGCCGGCTTTTGCATCGCATCCTCGATGTAATGCGTGAATTGTTGGAACGCTGGGCAGGCATGGTCGGGTGGGAAATTTTTAAAAGCAAATTACATTGTAATCTGCTTTTAAAACATTGATCACAGTAAAAAAAAGTTATAAAAAATAAATCCAAATAATAAATACAAAAGTTTATTCTAATATTGTACCCTTGTTTAAGCAAATTTTTAAAATGTTTTAATTTTTTTAATTTTTTTTTTTTTGTTTTTTTTTTATAATTTAATATATTTTAATTTATGATTTGTCTTTCATATTGATCATACCCGGGAGTTATTCCTAAGAATTACAGGCCTAAAATATTAAACAACAAATTTCCAGGCAAAACAATGTACCGCTTTTGACATAAAAATATGGACATAATCAAACCGCTAGGGAGGTTAAAAAAAAAAATAAAATAATGATTTAGGGGCATTCTTACACAAGCTTTTCAGGTCTGTAATGTGCAAATAAAAAATGGGAGGAAGTGAAAGCCTAGGACTTTCAAGTTCCCTAGAAGCCTTAAAGTTCTGGACAACCTAAGAAATTTCTAGCAGGACCTGTTTCCTTATGTGTGGGTTTGTAGGGATGATTTCACCCCCACACCTTCAACCCTCCTTCAAATCCATTTGTACACCCCAGTTTACAGTGTACATTTGGATTTGAAAGAGGGTTGAAGGGGGGGGGTCAAATCATGCTGCAAATCTATGCATAAGGTGAGTGTTTAGGGGGTTATAATCCCATGAGTGCCCTGTTCAGGGCAGACAGTGCAGCCAACCACTCTCACACATTTTTCCATTCCTGATGGTATTGCCACCTTGTCGAGGTGGAATGGCTTGCGTGCCCAAATGACCCTGGGAGCTATGTCGGCGGGAGTCTTTGCTCCTGATGGGGAGACCCCAGCCGGACAGGTCCTACGGTGATGGGCCAGACTAAGAGCGATACCGCGGCTCTCTGCCAGGAGGTTGGTTACAGCCTCCTCCTAATATACTTCCAGTTTACATAACCAGGGATAAAAGACCAAGACCTGGAGAAATCTGGGACCATTCACTGAAATACATTGAAGTCTTTAGGAAAAGATAAAATAAATTGGTTTATTGCATGTATTATTAGGATTACAGCAGCTCCTTGACCACTCGGGGTCCTGTTCTTCTATAAAATAACAGAACAGGGTTTTCCTTCTAATATCAATAAAGGTCATTGTGGAAGACAAATCAGTGAAATTTCCCAATGTTTGATCAGTTTTGTTGTCTGAGGTCCTGGGCTCTGCTTATCCAAAGTGTGATTATAACAGGAAGAGTCTGTAACCAATCTCTCCTTGGAGGACCGCGGTGTCGCTCTGAGTCTGGACCAATAAATATACAATAATAAATAAGTGCCAAAATGAAGTCCTATGATAGGAATCCTGGGGTATTATATCTGTGATTTGAGCCTTAGTGTCCATTATCATGTGCTGTGTTTTTCAGCAGGTTCC
>NW_027321431.1:0-2252 GCF_032062135.1 Pyxicephalus adspersus | reverse complement strand
GTGCTGTACTAAGTCCATAGACGTGTCACTAACTGCCCCTCAATGGAGCTCACAATCTAATGTCCCTACCATAGTCATATGTCATTAATGTAGTCTAAGGTCAATTTAGGGGGAAGCCAATTAACCTAACTGCATGTTTTTGGGAGGAAACCCACGCAGACACAGGGAGAACCTACAAACTCCATGCAGATAGTGTCCTGGCTGGGATTTGAACCTAGGACCTAGCGCTTATTAGTTATGCTGCTGCAGCCATAGGACATTTGACTTCGGTGAATTCTCTTGCACCCTTCACAGAGATTAGCGTATGCATCTTGCGCCTTTTTAATTTCAGCTTCCAGATCGCCCCAGAACGGACAGCCCGGCTAGCAAGCTTACGACCTTCCTAAATCTTTATCGCTGTATATAAATAATGACCCACACTCCCAAAAATGTGTATATTTATCCCAATGTGTGATCTGTCGCCGCAACGCTAACCTCAGATCCTGTAACAGCGGGTGTCTATGTATTCAGCGTTTGACCACAGCTGTTAAATAAGCTTGCAAGGTTCCCATTCCTACTTTTTCCTCCTCCTTATGTTCTCTCGCTGTTAGGCTGAAGCCTACTTTTTTTTTTTGTGTGTCTCTGGCAGTCCCAGACTCCAGATGTTCAGAGTGCTAGTTGGGAAGTCCTACTGGCGCCACTTAGGGCAGAGGGCAGGGGAAAGGCACGCGAGCTGGAACCCAAAGCACTCAGTCACTGCAGGATTTGGCACATTCCCCAGCATTTTGCTGGCAGGCTCCCCAGCTCTCTCCTGGCCATCTGTTCCAAAAACACACTTTCAGAGCCTCATCATCACTCAGGATACAACAGTAAGAGCAGCTGTTTCAGAGGCACCAAAAAAAAAAAAAAGGGAGACTGTGTGCTAAAGGTCTCTTTATGAGAGAGGAAACTAGATTATGAATAATAGCACAACAGTTGGAGCTTCATAAAACTTGCAGCACAGGAATTCAACAGCCACATGCCTGCCATACTGGAGCTTTATCAGACCCAAAATAGATAACCCAACATGGGATACTTGTAGAAGTGAAATATTGCAAAATAAAAGTTCACAAAAAAATGATCATAAAGCTGCAGGTAAAAAGTGTTTGAAGTTTATTGATTAAAGGTAAAATTTAGGATTTTCCTTACATTTGCCAGATTTAAAATCACCCTTGGATGACTTATTTATACCCTTTTATTATTATTATTATTACACAGTATTTATATAGCGCCATCATATTAGGCAGCACTGTACAAAGTCATTGTCGTAACTGTCCCTCAATCTAATGTCCCTACCATGGTCATATGTCATTAATGTAGTCTAAGGTCAATTTTAGGGGGAAGCCAATGAACCTTACTTTTAATAAGTTTTCCATTAACCACTGAGACCCAGAGCTT
This sequence comes from Pyxicephalus adspersus, assembly GCF_032062135.1. Classification (NCBI taxonomy): domain Eukaryota; kingdom Metazoa; phylum Chordata; class Amphibia; order Anura; family Pyxicephalidae; genus Pyxicephalus; species Pyxicephalus adspersus. Next base: position 836 of record NW_027321431.1, on the reverse strand, counting down.
TTTGATATGCAAAAGGGCTAACCTGCTCCTTCACACCTTTGCTGCCTCAGTATTGGTGAATAAAAGTGTCCATAGTCATATCACTTTCTGTCCATTGAACGGACTCACAATCTAAGGATGACCTCCTAATATAATACAAGTTGACTGGCTGTCTGTGCTATCAGAATCACTTACCCAGGACAAGCATGCTGAGTATAAATGTAAAAATGTCATTATTTGTAGGGGAAGTCATCACCTGTTCTTAAAAAAATTCTTCTTGATATTCCAAAAAATATTATTGGTAGCAACTGAACCCAGCATCCTAGTGCTACATGGCAAGAGTACTAGTCACTTAGCTTGCATTATACAAAAATGCATCTAAAAGTGCTTTTCACATCTTGGAAAAATACAGAACTGTAGACCAATGTAAAATGATGCATTTATTTATTACATTTTTAAATATATTTAAACAGCACCTCAGTCTAATTTTATTTAAGCCTCATATATTCCCCAATACAGCAGGATTCAGATTCAGAAAAGTATTGTAAGGCAATCCAGGCTACAATGAATTGTACAGGGCTGTCAATCTGATGAGTTTTATAAGATGAAAAGATTGTAAGCTCTTCGGTGCAGGGTCCTCTCCTCCTCTTGTATCACTATCTGTAATCGTCATTCGCAACCCCTATTTCATGTACAGCACTGCGTAATATGTTGGCGCAATATGGAGACCACCTGATCAGTGTGCTCCAATCACAGGCCGGAGGAGGTCCTTGACCAAGCTGTATGGCTGTAACTCTAGGTGAGGTCAGTGATTTGGTCACCAGGGCAGAACAGAATTATAAATTATTTTTCAGGGT
>NW_027321430.1:0-2253 GCF_032062135.1 Pyxicephalus adspersus | reverse complement strand
ACCCATCATATACTGAGCACCCATCACTGAGCGCCCATCATACACCGAGCACCCATCATACACCGAGCACCCATCATATACTGAGCACCCATCACCGAGCACCCATCATACACCCATCACTGAGCACCCATCACGGAGCACCCATCATACACTGAGCACCCATCACCGAGCACCCATCACTGAGCACCCATCATATACTGAGCACCCATCACCGAGCGCCCATCATATACTGAGCACCCATCATACACCGAGCACCCATCACTGAGCACCCATCATACACCAATCACCCACCACTGATCACCTATCATACACCGAACACCCAGCACTGAGCACATACAATACACTAGTACCTATCATACACCCAACACTGAACACCCATCATACACTGAGCACCAACTATATACCGAGCACCCATCACTGAGCACCCAACAATGAGAACATACCATACACTGAGCATCCATCACTGACAACCTACCATACACCAAGCACCCATTACTGAGCACCTACCATACACCAAGCACCCATCACTAAGCATCCATCATACATTGAACACCTACCCCAGTAGATGTTCATGTAGAGTACCCTTCATGTAGAGTACACTTATCACCCAGTACTGAGCAACCACATACTCTGGGCACCAAGCACCCACCATACACCGAAAACCCAGCACAGAGTACCTATCATACGCTAAGCACCCTTTACTGAGCACCCACCATACACTGAACATCCACCATGCACCCTAGTGCACAAAACACCCAGCACTGAGCATGAATCATTCACCCATAATACCCATTTGTACATACAACATTTATCATAAACAGAGCACCCACAATAAAATAAGCACCCATTAAACATTCAGCACTGAGGACCCATCATAGACTGATCAGTCATATTGCATCAAGCACCAAGGATCCACAAAACACCACACACCCACCATACACTGACACCTGGTGTCTTTCAATCTAAAGCAGTTACATAAACTGACTCCACCGCGCACTTATATTTCTGTATACTGCTCCTTTACATTCTTGCCTCTGCCTATTGATTACTTTTGTAAACTCCTCCATTTTCTATTGTTTTTTTTTATTTTCACACTGCATTTTGTACTATTTTTTTTTTATGTTTTATTTTATTAATTTTTGTTTCCATCCTTTTTAATTGTCTTTTCTTTATTTTATTATTTATTTCTGTTTTTTTACTTGCTTTAGAACATTTACTGGTTTTTATCTTTGGTACTGCAGTTCCCTTTTTTTTTACTATATGTTTTAATGTTTAATTTCTCTCACACCTGTTGGTGTTTCTATGCACAATTTTTGTTTGTACCTTTTTATGGACACTTTTTGGTTTCATTGCTATACCACTATCTATGTTTATTGCCTTTTACCTTTTATTTGTTTCTTTTGTTCTATTGTAATCATTCTGATTATTTTTTGTGTGCAAACATTATAAATATTTGGATACATTTGTTGTTCTCTTGATTTTTTAACATGTTTGTTCTCATTGTATTTGGTAAATCGTATTTTTTTTTTTGCTATAATTTTATCGTATTGCTTGTGTTGTGCATGCATCCTACAAGCAAATTTGTATTTGCTTTTCTCAACACAATTGCTTGGAGGTTGAAAATGTTAGATTAATGTGCGTATAGCTGAGCAGACTCTACTTTACTTTTTATCTTTGTTTTTTTGGGGGCAGTACTGTATTTGGAGCTTGGATGTTTTTTAGGTGACACTTTTCTCTATGATAGTTTGCAAAATTGTTTATGAGTCTTTGGACCCTAAGTCTTGATTTACTGGCATTTAGAGACCCCTATCATTTTTCTCGTTCATTTGTTCATTTTTGGTACTTCATCTGAATTTATCCCTTAGATTAGGGGTGTCAAACTCAAATCACATAAGGGGCTGAAATCTAAAGCACAGGCTAAATCGGGGGCCGAACTTTCTCGTAAGATACATAGTGTTAGTAGAAGTTTAGATCCTTCCTCACCCTGAGACACATGCCATCCATCATATTTTGAAATGTGGACTGTCCTGCTTCTACCTAGCTTTCTGAGACTGGGTCCTCCAGTCAGCAGCTTGGATGCGGCACAGTCACCAAGGGTCACATAAAATGGCCAGATGGGCCATGTTTGACATTCCATTACAAATTCATGGCCATTATTATAGAGTTAAGGTGCGTACACACTTCCAATTTTTATCGTTCCAATCGAACGACGAACGATCGATTGGGCAAAAAATCGTTCGTAAAAAAGTAACC
>NW_027321429.1:0-2254 GCF_032062135.1 Pyxicephalus adspersus | reverse complement strand
TCATATCTCCTACACCGATTATTATACAAACATGAAAATTTCAGGGTACACAGGGGACCCCAAGAGCTGATACTAAACTTATTTTCAGCCCCCTGAACATAAGAAGATGCCAGCTACGGGGTCTCAAACATAAAATTCCAAAACGAATCGGGGATCATTTATCAAGAATGTGGTCCTTAAGTAAAAAAAAAAAAATACACCTTTACACAAGGGGTACCTGGTGAGGTTATGTAGTCTAGGGGCCCAGGAAGGTACCTGGTGGGGGTGTGATCTAGGAGTTACAGGAAAGCACATAGGAGTACCTTAGGGTACAGTAGAGCACAAGGTAGGGTGGAGATTAAATATAAAGATACAGGGGACACCTGGTGGAGGGGTGATGAAATCTAGGGGTACCTGATGTGTAAATTATAGGGGTACAGGAGAGCATCTGGTGGTGTGGGGGGGTAATTCTAGGAGTACAGAGGGTACCTGGTGGGGGGTGCAATCTAGGGGTAGAAGGGGGTTCCTGATGGGGGGGCGGGCAATCTGGAGGTAGTGGAGAGCACATGTGGGGGTGAAACCTTAGGGTACAGGATAGCACATAGTGGTGGGGTGGCGCAATCTAGTGGTACAGGAGGGCATCTGGTAGGGGGGATACAATCTTGGGGTACAGTGGAGTACCTGGAAGTGGTGTAATCTAGAGGCACAGAAAGGTACCTGGTAGGAGGTGTGATCCAAGGGGTACAGGAGAGGACAGGGGGGGCGCACCCTTAGAGGAGAGCACCGGATGGTGGTAGGGAGGGGGGTTGCAATCTAGTGGTGCGGGAGAGCACCTGGTGGAGTGATCCAAATTAGGGGTGCAGGGGGGTACCTGGTGGGGTGATGCAATCAAAGGGTACGGGGGGGTACTTGGTAGGGTGATGCAATCAAGGGGTAAAGGGGGCACCTTCTAGGGGGTGAAATTTAGGAGTATCTAGGGGGGTATTTATTGGGGTGATGCAATCTAGGGGGACACCTTATGGTGGGTGCAATCTAGGGGTACAGAAAAAACCTGGTGGGGGATACAATCTAGGGGTACAGAGGGGCACCTGGTGAGGTGTGCAAACTAGGGGTCCAGGGCAGCACCTGGTGTAGGGTGTGATCTAGGGTACAGGAGAGCACCTGGTGGTGGCAGGGGCGATCAAGTGGTACAGGAGAGCACCTGGTAGGGTGGAGATAAAATCTAAAGATACAGGGGGCACCTGGTGGAAGGGTATTGAAATCACAGGGAGGTACCTGGTGGGGGGGCAATCTGGGGGTAGTGGACAGCACCTTGACGGGTTTGATCTAGGGGTACTGGCGGGCACCTTGTGGGGGTGCAATCTAGGGGTACAGGGAGGCACCTGGCAGGGTGATTCAATCTTGGGGTGCAGGAAGGCATCTGGTGGGGGTTGTAATCTAAGGGTACAGGAAGGCACATTGTGGGGGGATGTAATCTAGGTCTACAGAAAGGCACCTGGTGTGGGGCGTGATCAGGGAGATACAGGAGAGAACATGGGCGAGGGGGGTGCAATATAAGGGTACAGGAGAGCACCTGGTACTGATGGGGGATGCAACTTAGGGGTACAGGAGAGCACCTGGAGGGGGGGATGCAATGTAGGGATACAAAAAAGATCTCATGGTGGGGGGAAGCAATTGCAATCTAGAAGTACAAGGGAACACCTGGTGGGGGGATGGAAGCTAGGGCCACAGGAGGCCACCTGATGTGTGGTGTGATCGAGGGGGTACAAGAGAGCACCTGGTAGTGGGAATACTATCTAGGGGTACAGGAGGGGGTACTTGAAGGGGGGGATGTAATCTAGGGGTACAGAAAGGCAGCTTTTGTGGTTATGTATTCTAGGAGTACATGGAGGTACCTGGTGGGGTACTGCAATCTAGGGAGTGTTGGGGGTGTGATCGGAGGGTACAGGAGAGCACCTGGTGGTGGGGGGGTACAATCTGAGAGGTAAAGGAGAGCACATAGGGGGTGAGCTCTGGGGGAACAAGAGGGAAGCTGGTGGGGGTAATAAGTTTTAAGGGTACAGTAGGGCACCTGTTGGGGGAGGGTGAGATCTCGAGGTACAGGAGAGCACTTGTTGGGGGGGAGTACAATCTGGGGGAAGTAGAAGGTGCAATCTAGGGGTACTGGTAGGGGTACTCACGTTTCTAACATAAAAAGAAAGACAGGTGTGTGATACTTCTGTACAAATAGTGTATATGGGATGTGTATATAAATATGGTAACTTTATGGAAGGTG
>NW_027321428.1:0-2255 GCF_032062135.1 Pyxicephalus adspersus | reverse complement strand
TATTTTAAACATTCATCTTAGTACATCCTAAATATTACATTTCAAGGTATATCTACAAGCCAGCATTCATAGGATGCTAGTGTAAATATGATTCTAGTTCATTGTAATTACAATTAGTTGTTATTTAATTTGTTCTCCTTCCCTGGTTTCTGTTTCCCTAATTTTATTGTATTCCCTTTTGTGGTAATTTCTGTTGAAAAAAGCAGGTATGCCCCTTTTTTCTCTGAGTTTCAAACCTTGTACTTACATTTTAAAATCCAGTAAAGATAATAAAAAAAAAAACAAAAAAAAAAAACTATCAATCACTTTAAAAAGCCTAGTTGATTGTGTTACAAATTGTTGTGTTCCTAAAGTCTTGCACTCTCAATTGGGAGCCTTCACTCTATCTGAGAGATATGTGCTTTCCATACATGGCGGAGACATCAGGTGTCCAGGTATTCGAGTTAAGGGTCCTGGAAATGATGCTAGGCATTGTGTATTATTTCATCTAAAGAAAATGAAGATTTGGGCACACTGTCTGATGAGTTTTATAATGCAATGCTAGGTCTACATATGCCATGCCGGGTGACACTGAAGGGAAGAGGAGAATATTAAGGCTTCCAACTGAACCCAGTCTTTCCAATTCGGTGACAATTCTAATCTACTATTTGTACCAATAATGAGGCCTAATAGTATCATTTATATTTGGAAAGCTCACCTCTAGATTTTGATGAAGTAATACATACATGCCTACTTCTAAGGGGTTTCTCTTCTCCAAAAATTTAGACCCTGTTGATTGTACATTTTTGAGATAAGATAAAGCCACCATCATAGGTAACATTTGAAATAGATACAGTAACCTGGGAAGAACGTTCATTTTGTTAGTAGCTGCCCTGTTGAAACAAGAGAAATATCTGGTGGACCAGTTCTTCATGTCTAATTGTATAGTCTTAAACAATGGTACTAAATTGTTAACACAAAGGTGTGATAGATCATTCCCATTGGAATGGGAAAGATTTGATAAATGCTTGTGCTCCTGGTTCAGAAGGGCAATCCCAAAAGCTGCCCACTTGGACCAATTTATTTTGAAATATGAAAAGCTGAAATTCCTCAAAAGTACAGTCAGGGAGACACTGTGATTAGTTAAAAAAACTGTATTTTCTTGTGTAGCTCTTAAAGATCTTGGAAATTTTTCCATTCACTTTGGTTCTAGCTGTGGGGTTCTAGTATAGGGAATGGAACCAAGCCATCATCATAGTTCTGAAATCCAGAAAATGCATTGTCCCAAACATATAATCTCAGGCTACCCCATCAATGGTTCAGAATCTATTGACAGTAGTATACCACACTTATGGTTTACCTTTGCCCTATGGAGGATATAAATTGTCTTGATCATGTTGTCCCTTGTCTCTTTTCCTGGTATGAAGCCCACCTGATATAAGTCAATCACACTCCAGAGGAAAGGAAGAACACGGTTTGCTAAAATTTTCGCCAACAATTTGATGTCCACATTTAAAAGTGATATTGGATAAAGCAAAACCTATTGTCTTTACCTGGTTTTGGCAATAATGTGATATGCACTTCTGTAAAAGATCTAGTTGAGGGTAAGGTGTTAGTCAAGCTATTGAAGGCCTGCAGTAATGGGTATTAAAAATGTAAGCATAGGATTTAGAGTATTCTGCCAATCACAATAGGAACAGATTACTGGCTATATGCCAGGGCCTTCATCTGCAATACCACTAACATATCAAGTGAAGAAACACCACAGAAAGATAAGAGGGCTAACCCATTCTGGTCTACGGAGAATTTGTTGTTTGGAAGGTAAATACTATATATATATTTTAAGCCTCAGCCTCCTCCTGTTTCAAAGTAAGCATATTACTGTCCTGCAAATATTTATTAATACATTCAGTTCTAGAGAGTGCAATAGGATTTAAGTAACTGGTCCGCTATATCCTTTGCTAAGTGTAAAGGATGTCTACTGCAGTCCTGGAGTTTTTCAATATGAGTGGATGACTTCTCTTCCCTAAGAGTTCTCGCCAGAAATGTACTACTTTTGTTACCATGCTTGTAATACAATTTAGTGAAAATTTAGAGAGAGTTAAATCTCATAGCTTGCTTCTCAATAATTGCTTTTAATTCTTGAGCAGCTTGTGTCAGTTTTTGATGGTCCCTAAGTGTTACTAAATGCTTGGGGGCTGCCTCCATGTTAGCTATATGTCTGGTTGGCTCATTCAGTTTGTTTTGTCTTTCATGTTCTTTGAGTGTACCCAATT
>NW_027321427.1:0-2255 GCF_032062135.1 Pyxicephalus adspersus | reverse complement strand
TTCATTGAAAGCATTAAATATTTTGAATTGAAAGTACCAATGTTTAGAAAGGACCAGCATGGAGTTTACCAGTTGCAGTAACTGCGCTAGATACCATGGCACACGTGAAAAAACTTCTACATGTCTATTCTGAGTATTAGCTGCCTTATAGAATAAATAGCTCTAAATTACAATGTGAATAACTGCCAAAACTAATTGAAGCCTTTCAGGGTCTGTTACTATTTATGCCCCTTTCTGATTTTGTTTCATGCTGGACATTTTTGAGGAACTAAAACTATTTCATTTTTGAGTTCTGGTTTACTGCTTTGACTTCAAAGTAATATAATGCTATTCCTTTGGACATGGGGATGAGTTAGTAGAGCTTAGCCATGAAGTTAGGGTAAGTCAGATTGCAGTAGTAAAGTCAAATTAAATCAAACAGAAGTAAAGTACCTGCTATTAAAGTGTATGCTATATATAACATCAGGTTGTACTTTTGACTCATATATACATATATACAGTGCAAATAATTTATGATTTGATTTGTCACATACTTTACAATATTTCTAGTTGAAATATTTGTGAAGATGATGTAGAAAGGTTGGTATTTCAAGGATTCGTGTAAGAGTCAAACACACCCTTTCTTTAACAGACAAGTTCTCAACAGCTGCTGTGTGTTTTTTTTTCAGAAAAATATAGCAGAGTTTCACTATGCTTTTCTACAAACAATGGACCACTTCCACAAAAAAAATACTAATATATATATAAATATGCCATAAAGAGATTTCCCCATTTGTTCAGACCTACTTTGGATTAAAATGGGCTTCTTGTTAACTACAATTATGAGCAATGCTACTACCCATAGCCCATAGTTGATTTTCTTTGTTTACTATTGGTAATGTTAGTGCTTAGATAAAATGGTAATAAAACCAATATACACCAAAAACTGTCCAACAGCTTTATGAAGGTGATACTATAATAAAAAAAATATATACAAGGTTATATATTGTTTTGTTCTAGGGCTGGGGTGGGCAAACTTTTTTAGTCAGGGGCCACAATCTGAAAAAAAATTGGCTTGAGGGGCTGGGTCAACGGTAGAGTGGGCAATAGAAAGCTGGCAGATTGCCAAATTACTGCCTAGGGAGTAGTCAGAGAGGTCAATGAGAGTTTGTTTAAAAACATATTGTTTGTATAAATTACCATGTTGCTTAACCAAAAACCTAAAATAAAGGGCCTGAATTAATAAAGCTCTCCAAGGCTAGGGAGAATACACTTTTATCAGTGAATCTAGGTGATTCAGCAAACCTGGAATACATTTAAAAAAAAAAATCATTTGCTATTTGTTAGCAAATGTTTCAATACTGGACCAAATCCATTCCAGGTGTGCTGGATCACCCAGGTCTACTGATGAAAGTGTATCTTCCCCTGCTTTCATAGAGCTTTAATAAATCTGATGCAATGTGCTGGCTGAAGAATATTCAGAAACTAACACTTCTAGGGGTTGAGATTGATTCACGGTCTCCTGCTCATTCAGCAGTTCAGTCCACTGCTGCTACTTTGTCCTGTAGAGATTTAGGGGCAAGTGAACCAAAAAACCAGTGCACAGTGAGGAAAATGGAAAACATTCTTTTGGAAGGTTTGATTCTGAAGGTTTATTTGCTAGTGATTTCTATAACAGAAAACTATGATGTGGGCAACAGGGAAAATTAGTAATAAATGTCTCCTTTGCAGATGAGACTTTATTTGGTGTTTAGGTAAAGCAACAAAGTTTGGCCAAAGTTGAACTTTAAGGTACTCGTAGACATGTTAGTTACAGAATGTAATGCAGAAAAAGAAAAAAAATACATAGAGAGCAAAAAAGAACATCTTTACTGCAAAGAGTTCTAGGTTATTTATGCTGCAGAAATAATACTGTGCGGTTTACTATGATTGAACAATTGTAAAAAATAAATTTGTGCATTCACCGTAACTGGAAGCATCATTTCAGTTTAACTTGGCACCACTGAACGTTTTTTAGTTAGAGGATATCATTTATTGTTGTGAAATTATTATTATTTTTTTTTTTGCCAGATGATATTGTTCACTAGTCCGGAATGCGCTGTCTGTGATTAGGCATAGACTATAATACCATAGACGGCATGTGGTCTAGCATTGTATTTTATTTCTTGAGATACATACATTTATTTCCTACTTGCACTAACCTCGCACCAGGCATTTTCACATATCATAAAAAGGTCTGTCCTTTACCAACTGCACAAATTAACTGGAAGCTGTCA
>NW_027321426.1:0-2257 GCF_032062135.1 Pyxicephalus adspersus | reverse complement strand
CACCTTCTCTACAATACAAAGCGTTTTATTTCTGTATGGAAAGGGTCACGAGAGGAGGGGAATTGGGGGTAAATCTAACAGTTAATTTGAACCTGTCAGGTGTGGTAACTTTATCGCAAAGGGGCAAAAATGAATATCTGCAGAGAATACAGTTGGAGAGCATGCTATGTGCCTACCCTAGGAGTATTGATGCTGCTATGACTTCTCCTTCTAACTCCTTGTTACATTTTAGTTTTGATATTGTAAGAAGCATCTTGTTTTCTATGACAATTGGTCAAAGATCACTTTCCCATTAGAGCAGACTAGAGCCATTAGATCTATGTGGGTTGCAGGCTGTACACTTGCCAAAGTATAGAGAATAGAGGGGGGGGGGATCAGTCATACAGAAACAAAGGAAAGTGGAAGTTTGCAAAGATAGAAAATGAACAGCCATGTTTGCAAATGCCTTTCCTTTAGTGTGAAATCAAACTTTAGCTAGCTATCTAAATGCAGCAAACCGCAGTCTCAGAAAATCACATTTGCATATACCTTTTTGGCTTATTAATCTGTATTTAAACATTCTTTAAATAGGTACATCTGATTTGTAAGATTTATCTTGTTAAGTCTGTATACTAATATAACAAGGGGTAATGGTGTGATCATGTCCGTTAGTCTTCAGGCATTTAGAACAAAGCCAGAGTCACAAGGCTTCACTAAACTTTGGCAACCAGTGGTGGACCGGAAATGGATGTGAAGTCAAAACTCCAAGCAGGATTAGGAGGCACAGAGAAGGGGTTAAGCAAGTTTTTGTGTCTGCCTCTTTAGGATTAAGGGCTTTCTCTGCTCCATCCACTTCATGATAATACACGCTGCAGTGTGGAAGTTTAAACCAGATTAGTAATTTGTAACATATGGCTTTTTTCCAGTGAAGGATTCGCAGGATACTACCTCATTCTAAATGCAGTTTCCTTGCTGAATCTGTCCCATGTTTCACACAAACGGGTCATTTTGGGGCTCGCTGTAGTTTTTGTCTGATTTTCATGGCTGATTTTCATGGCCAGACAGGTTTAGCAGTGATTTTAGGGTTGAGCTAAGTAGTTGTGCTGATAATTACTTTGTGTACATCTGTCAGTGTTCACTTGTTCTCCCGATCAGCAACTTTACTGCAGTTTGGGGAATATTGTCATCTGCAAATTTTTCTATTGGCAGCTTGGCTCTTTGAATTTGCAATATAAATGGAATTGGTTGTATTTGCAAATGTTATGTCCACACACTACCATGTTAAAAGTAACCGCATGGGATTCCAGTAAAAGTGAAACAAAAGCCCTTTATTGCAGAACTGGACAGACGATGCCCTAATTTCAATAAACATTCTCACCTGTTTGACCTCCGCCCTAAGCTGTCAAAAAATCGTGTCCCCGACATTGGATTTGATTCCTGCGTAATATGTTGACGCTATTATTATTATTATTATTAAACAGGATTTATATAGCGCCAACATATGACGCTATATAAATCCTGTTTATTTACAATAATAATACGATGTCGAGATACTTGGCACATTGTGGCTGCCTACCTGGCCAGTCAAGATAGCTGAAGAGAAAAATCAGGAAGAGGTGATATAATAAAATGGCGACACTTGCAACAGAATGGGGATCACCTGTCCCTTCTGCAGTATGGGTATATGTTTTTTCTTGGTTGTCTGCCCAGGTAAGGAAGTCCTAAAAGTAAGGCGCGTATATTCTCCTGGTGTGGGTGCCTATGAAGTGAACCTGTTGCTTTAACGTGAACATTTGTTTTCCCCATGCAATAAATTGGTAAGAAAAATAACAATTGTGTGGTTTTTAAATTCTCAGTTCAGGAATTTAGAAACAAAAGAGCTGATTATGAGATCTAGAACTATGGAAAGTGAATAGTGTTTTAATGGCAATCAGATGTTCACGTTCTTACCTGAACTTGTGGACAGTCGAAACCTTTAGACTAATTCTTGCATGTCATGTGCTAAGAAAAGGAAAAGCTTGGCTGTGTTTACCATCTAAAAGAGTGACTTGTGTACATTAGGTGAGTTAGAATAACAAAGTTTATTATCAAATGAACCACCCATGGATAATAGTGGGTCATATGTTTTAATATTAGCATGCTTTTGTTTTCACAAGCTGTTCTTTTGAATCTCGGCTGTGGCTGTGCTTGTTGCTGAAATGTTATCATAAGGTATTAATGTTAACCAACTGGTTAAGCTGTGCCCTGCAAAGGCAAGCAAGGTGCACAGGGCTAGTCA
>NW_027321425.1:0-2257 GCF_032062135.1 Pyxicephalus adspersus | reverse complement strand
CCTGTCTGAACTCCTGAACAAACTCCTGCAGTCTCCGTTAGGGAGGGATGAGGGTAGCTGCCTGTGTTTGCGTGGGCGGAGTCACGTGTGTTTGCGTGATCTTATTTTTCATTTTTACCTAAAAAGGGGGGGCTGTCTTATTTGATGGCCCTGCCTTATCATCGGGGAAACACGGTAGCTTAAATAAGGGACAGCTTTGCTTTAATAACACCTAGCAGCTTCTTGCTGCCATTTCCGGTTAATATATAGAATGCTTTATCACTCTTTTTAACCATATCTTTACTTTATTGGTATCTATTTTTGCAGCTCAGCCAGATGCACGGAATGGAACCAGAAAAGAATTGTGAACCAGTTTGCTCATTTGGTAAGATTAGTCTCTTAGATGAGTGTCTTGGTGATCATATCCCCTCTAATGTAGCTTAGGATACATATGAATTCACTATATTTATTATGTATTACATTTTTTAAAAGGGGGCTATTTTTAACATTGTAGCTTTACATTTCTCCCAAATGAATCTTTACCTAACCCTAATGATAATTTTATCCCCAAGAAGTTTGTTTCTTGGCAGTGGCCACATGTACTATAAAATATTTAAAGGGAAGGGGAGGGTTATATTTGTAGAAAGACTTGTAAAAACGTTGTACTGTAGCCAGTATAAAGGACACGGATAAACATCCAAGGTTTTCTTTCATACAAATAATACCTTTAATAATTAAAAACACAACAATGCACCATGCACTTCATTATTAGTAAAATAAAGCCACTAGCTTCAGTAAAGAAATGATAGAAAATCCAATGTTTTACAGCTATCACCAAAACTGAAATATAGGTGAAACCTTCCAATGGGGCATCTGTCTAAGAGAATACTGTTCTTTTTTATGTCTCTAGGGCAGAAAGGGAAATCTTAATGGGCCTCGGACAGCAAAAAAAAGACTAAATGAGTTTTAAATATCGTCCTGTCCAAAAGTAAAATAAAAAAATGGATATATTTCAATCAGTGTAAAGCTAAAGCTTCTAAATTGGTGACTACCCTTTCATACGACGAGGCCTTGGGTTGGGGGGCCACAAGGAATTAGAAAGTGCATTATATAGCTTAAATAAGGGACAGCTTTGCTTTAATAACACCTAGCAGCTTCTTGCTGCCATCATTTCTGGTTAATATATAGAATGCTTTATCACTCTTTTCAACCATATCTTTACGTTATTGGTATCTATTTTTGCAGCTCAGCCAGATGCACGGAATGGAACCAGAAAAGAATTGTGAACCAGTTTGCTCATTTGGTAAGATTAGTATCTTAGATGAGTGTTTTGGTGATCATATCCCCTCTAATGTAGTTTAGGATACATATGAATTCACTATATTTATTATGTATTACATTTTTTAAAAGGGGGCTATTTTTAACATTGTAGCTTTACATTTCTCCCAAATGATAATACACATTCAGCATTCAGTGGCATGGTGACCTATTTCCAGGCCACAGATCTGACGTATGGGCATAGAATGTGTATAAGCCCATAGATATACTGACTCTCAGTAGATTCCCTAAAATAGAGGAATAATCAGGCACCTTATTTAGCATGGTATGTTCATACTGGGTGCTGTACTCCTAATATAAGTATTAAAGAAGACAGAGAAAGCTGGGGTTTGTTGGCCAATCAATCTTGTATTACATATATTCATGTGAACATAAGAACATTAATCAAAATGAGTGTATTTACATCACAGCACAAATATATTCAATGTAAGTAACCATTTCCCATTCGTAATGTGATGGGGATGGTGTTAGCTGTCTAAACATAGAAACCTAAGTTTGCTCAAAAAAAAAAAAAAATGTCTCAACCCTGACGTGTTTTTGCGATAGGCTTCCTCAGGGGATGTACTGAGAGCCCTACATAATTTTAGTTTCTCCAAGATTCTCCAAGGAATGTGGGGATCTGGTGTTCATAATGTACTCCAAGGTTTCAAAGCCTTGCCTTTCAGGCAGCAACTCCAGCCTGCTGTTGTACCAGTGCTGTGCAGGCATTGGAAGCCTCCCACTACCTGCACTGTAATGCACCAGTAATGTGCGAAACGCGTTGGGTTTAGATGTTTTTTTTTTTTTTTTTTATTAATTTCGGTTTCTATGTATAGACAACTAACACCATCCCCATGACGTTCTGAATGGGAATTGGTTACTTACGTTGAATGTAATGTGCTGTGATGTACATACACTAATTTTGATTATTGTTCTTATGTTCACCTGAATATATGTAATA
>NW_027321424.1:0-2257 GCF_032062135.1 Pyxicephalus adspersus | reverse complement strand
TGATAGAATCGGTCCAAGAACAATCGGCCAATTAGGGTGCCTACATGTTCAGAGTTGACCATCTCTGTAACATGTTAAGTGAATCCCTAGGCCAACAATCTCGCCTACATCAGGCGATTATTCAAAGGCTGGGTTGGCAAATCCCAGTAAGCCCTGCTGGCCCCCCATCTCCTGCAGAGCAGCCTGCTCCATTCTTCCCCTCGGCTCTACCCCGTGCCCCTGGCCGTCCACCCAGTGTGCCTGGCCCTCCACCCAGTGCCCCTGGCCATCCACCCAGTGCGCCTGGAAGTCCACCCAGTGCGCCTGGCAGTCCACCCCGTGCCCCTGCCCGTCCACCCAGTGCCCCTGCCCGTCCACCCAGTGCCCCTGCCCGTCCACTCTGTGCCCCTGGCCGTCCACCCCGTGCTTCCCCAAGTCCACCCTGTGCCCCTGGCCATCCACCCCGTGCCCCTGCCCGCCCACCTTTTAACACACGGGCAACCACTACACATGCTCTGGAGGTCGGCCGCACTCGTGCCCGTGCTGTCCAGGTGCACCGTGGGCGTGCTGTGGGGTGTCCCGTGGCCGAGGACAGGAGGTGGAGGTGAGCCATGGCCGGGGCTGCTAGGGTTGGCCGCGCCCGTGGCCGGGCTGGTAAAGTGGGCCGTGGCCGGTTTGGGCAAAATATATAGGTGGATGTCAGGTGTCAGGTGAGAACATTCTTCACATTCTTCCTGTCAGTTTTCACTCAATTTTTTCAGGACTCCATGAGCTCGCCAGTGTAGGTTTGAGTTGGTATCCTGTGTGAAGACGCTTGTTTGTATAAACTAGCTTATTCTCTATTTTGTGTTTGCCCAATGTCCACAGGTTAGTAACCCTTGCACTTTGGCCCTGATTTATTAAAGCTCTCCTAGGCTGGAGAGAATACACTTTCATTAGTGAAGCTGGGTGATCCAGCAAACCTGGAATGGATCTGGTCCAGGATTGAAAACGTTTGCTAACAAACAGCTGATGGCCATTAGAAAATCCATTCCAGGTTAGCTGGATTACCCAGCTTCACTGAGGAAAGTGTATTCTCTCCAGGCTTGGATAGCTTTATTAAATCAGCCCCTTTGACACTTTACCTATCTAAGTTTGTTTCGATGCGGCCCAAGTATGCTCTAATTGCAGTTTTGCTATCTACTCCCCGAAGAATGTTCCAGTACATTTGTCAAAGTGATTCTAATCAAGTATGAAGTCTCAGCTCAATACTCTCCAAGTATTGCTGTAATGACCTTAAAAAAACTAAAGATTCTTTCAAAATACACGATTAAAAATGGTGAAAGTAGTGTGAGAATGTGTTGAATTTCAACATATGTAACAAAAGTTGATTCTAAGGTTAGCTTACAGGCAATCTCCTCGGCCTCGGCCGCCTCGGCCGCCTCCTCTCCTTCATCGGAGGACTGCAGATGTGGTGCAGCGGGCTCCTCCTCAGGAGATGGCTCCTCTTCCGGGGATGGCTCCTCCTCCACCAGGGATGGAACCTCCTCCACAACCGGCTCCTCCTCTAGGGATGGCATCGGCATCTCCTCCTCCTCCTCCCCCGGGGATGTCCTCTCCTCCTCCACATCCTGGGGGATAGCCAGGCGCCTGTGTGGCCGCTGGACTATTCTGAGCCGGCGTGATGGTGAGTTGGTTGTAATAACAAAATCAAATATACCAAATGAATAAAGGTAGTAAAATATAGGAAGTGAAAAACAAACAGTTCTAGGCTATGTAAACTGTTTGTTAATATTGTGTGTAGATATATGTGGGTATACTATTACTATTACTAAGAAGCTTCCAGTTGCCACCCCACTAAGCTTAATCATGTTTAAACCATTGTAAAACCAATAATTGTGCTCCTAGATGTAAACTCTGTTTATCCAGTTTTAGTGAAGTTTTAGTAAGTGCCCGACATACATACAATCTAGGGGCAAAATGTAAGTACTGTCGCACTGGGTCAGATAATGCAGCACATGTGGATTTATTTTGTTGACACGTGAAAAAAAATAGATCTATAAAAAAGTGGAGACATACAAAACACGGGAATATCTATGTGAGACAGTAGAATAAAGGGAGGCCTGGAGCATACGAGAGAAAGGAGTATAGTGGAAGGCCAGCATGACTGAGCAGACAGGTGGGGAGACAGCAGTGGGTTAATTATTAAAGCTACGTACACACTTCCAATAATTATCGTTGGTAAACGAACGACGAACGATCCTGCACAATATCGGCGAACGATCGTATAGCACCGATC
>NW_027321423.1:0-2258 GCF_032062135.1 Pyxicephalus adspersus | reverse complement strand
CTAGTAGAATAATGTGATTCATCCTCAGCAGCTTGAGCGCTTTCATTAATTCTAGGGCATAATTAGATAAGGGGTACCTTCATGTAACATTATGACTAATGTTAAATACTTCATTTGAAGATAATGTTTTCCCTCCATAAAATAGTTTTTATTTTTATTTTTTATCTTTTTTATGCTATGGAAGTGTTAAATCAATTAGGTACACTGGGGCAATTGCTGCAGATTAATTTTCTTGTGCATATTAAACAATTAATTAATTATGGGTTAATAGGAAAAGATGAACCAATGTAATTTTCAGCCATTCCCAAGTTCAATTAATTTATATTTGTTTGAAGAGCGCTGACTTTATCCTTCATTGCTTTGTACAGAAGTCAAGATGTGAAATTTGGAACAAATGTAGCTTTCATGAGAAAGTGTTTATTTATTTCATTGTTCTGGAATTTGGGTTGAAAACTTGTATCTGCCACCTAAAGTTGCCAACTTTTTGGGAAAAATTCAGTTCTTGTAAATTTTTTATATCAATTGATATTATATCAATGAGTGGGCATTTGCCGAATGGCACACTTACCCTACGAGTATGCCTTTCTTCTGCACAGAACAATACATAATCTTCCCATCCCAAACTCTGTGGCCATTGGTGATGTAATATTATCCTGGACAGTTTGCAGCATACTATGGATTCCAGAAATGACCAAGGAGTGTAAATGGAAAGGTGCATTGCTGGGGGGAACATGTTTTTTACTGTCTAGAACAGTGGTCGTCAAACAGGGACCAATAAATTTACCGGCTCCGGACCGTGCATACATGAGGAGCGGTGTGTCACTCAAAAGAGAAGAAACTTCCCCCATAGTGACATCATGATGCTTTTTCCTTTTTTTTTCTTTTTACACTCATACACTCATAACTAAAATATTATTTTTCTGCAGACTCACCATTTCATTTTGTTCATAAAACTGCCCTTGTATGCCTATGGCTTGTTGAATTACCTATGACAGGGAACAATATTGTTTTTGTTTGGGTTTTGGCCATGTTTTACTGCACTTAGCTATGAGCTGGAAATCACTGTTAATTAATAATGCCTTTTTAACGGGCAACAAGGGGGCACTTGGCACACGTGGGGAGTGACTAAACTCATTAATCAAGGGCCAGCCGTGTTCGTCTGTGAATAAACACCATTAAATTGAACAGTGGAAGAGACCAGGACAAAGAGTAATAGTAGATTTCTGTAAATTACCTAAATCGTCTCTGTACTGTTATCCTGCTTACCTTAGCAATCTTTTTTTAAAGAAACCTAGTTGCCAATCCATGAATGGTAATAAAATTCTGCCCATATAATTATGTATGTATTTAATGGTACTGATTTGTTAAAGCTATCCTAGGCTGGAGAGGA
Source organism: Pyxicephalus adspersus (assembly GCF_032062135.1). Lineage (NCBI taxonomy): Eukaryota > Metazoa > Chordata > Amphibia > Anura > Pyxicephalidae > Pyxicephalus > Pyxicephalus adspersus. The sequence goes on along the minus strand of NW_027321423.1, from coordinate 868 downwards.
TATATTTTTATCAGTGAAGCTGGGTGATCCAGCAAACCTGGAATTATTTGGGTCCAGGATGAAAAACATATGGTAGCAAAAACCAAAAGACTTTGAAGGAATCCATTCCAGTTTTGCTGGATCACCCAGCTTCACTGATGAAAGTGTAACCTCTCCAGCCTTAGAAAGCATTCATAAATCAGTCTTAATGTATTATATAGGCCGTAGACTGCTGCTTTGTTCAACCATCTGGGATGTCAGCAACCCCAGAAGGCTCAGAGTTGTCACCCAAATGGCACTTAAAGCATTTCACCTTTATAAAAGTTTTTGTAGGAATCTGAAGGGAGGGGGAGGATCTGAATCAGTTCTGGCAACGATTAGACCCTCCCAGAAAGGAAGTGAGGGTTATATGTAAGGAAGAGATTTGTTAGATCAACCTTTCACAACTTTTTAACCATAGGTGAAACCTTCAAATAACTTTCAGGTCTTAAGGAACCCTTCTGGAATTATTATATCCACAGCTCACAGTAGATTTTTTTAGGGGTCAGTGGAAAGAATGCCATTTACATTGGCACAAGTTGCCCAAATAAACCATTGGCAACCTTTGGAGGCACCCTAGGGTTTCACAGAATTCTGGCTGAGAAACCCAGTGGGCCTGACTTTTTAAAGGTCTCCAAAGCTGAAGAGGACTTTCATCAGTGAAGCCGGGTGATCCAGCAAACCTGGAGTGGATTTCTTAAAAGTCATTTGCTATTTGATAGCAAATATTTTGAAACATGGACCAGATCCATTCCAGGTTGGCAGAATTGCCAAGCTTCCCTGTTTAAAGTGTATCCTCTCCAGCCGTGAAGAGCTTCAATAAATCAGGCATGGTGTTAGAGAATTGATT
>NW_027321422.1:0-2258 GCF_032062135.1 Pyxicephalus adspersus | reverse complement strand
TTGTTGAATAGCGCGATCGCGCACGATTCCGGATCGCTAATACGAATGCGCGACCGATAATCCGATTTTGCTTGATGAATCAGGGGCATTGGCTAAAGAGGGTTTTTTTTATTAAAGGAAGAGGGCATTTTTTATTGAGGCTAATTTTATTTGGACCATACTTAGAGGCCAGAACTGCAAACCATTTTCCAATAAAGAAGAAGTAGTATTCAGCTCCTGAAAATTCTGACAACTTGCCCCAATTGCGTTTTTTGACTCCAGCCCATTAAGATTTTTGTATTTCAATCTTTTTATTGAAATATATTTATTTTTCACAATACCAGGAGTACAATACCGTTGGATGAAAACTAACAAAAGAGTATGTTCCATACAATGCTCTATATACCATATGACAAATTGTGGCAAGGACAAAAAAAGGGCATCCAATATTGGTAAAAACAGACACTGTAAAATGAGAAAAAAAAATACATAGTGTAAAATAAACAGAAAATGTCAGAAACTCGAAGAAGGAATATAAACTGTGTGTGGGATTAACAACATAACCTTTGTTGATCATTTAATATGAATCATAAGTAGCATAATCTTATCTGTTGTTTAATGTTTACAAAAAGGATTTTATTAGTTATATCATAAAAGTTTGCCATAAAAAGCCACCTTTTCTTTTTCTATATTCACTCAAATAAATAGTTGCCCCATCCCAAACAATAAATATATTCAAGAAAGAAACAAAATATATTAAAAGTCTCCTATTTTGTTTTTCTTGAACTGATTTTTGCTGTTATCAAAAGCAAAGGCTTTAAATGTAGGGGTCATTGTGTGGCCCTAAGTTCTCGTCTTAAAAAGAAGGGTGGCCTCCCTCCGCTCCAAACTAAGGGCGTTGGAGCTTCGGAAGGTCAGCTGGATGATGCAGCGCACTAGGCAGCTTTATTATCATAGGGGCAACAAGGCAGATTCACTCTTGGCATGCCAGTTGAGGGACACACAAATTACCTCCTCCCCCATGGCAATTAAAGATGACCAAAGAATACCACCGTATGACCCGTCCCACATAGCTTCCCGGTTTGAGCACTATTATAACCAGTTATATTGTACGGTGCACCAGACACAAGCCTCTATGGGCCCCAATTTGCACTCCAATATAAACTCCTACCTGGCTGACCTGACTCTCCCCACATTACAAGCTGAACATTTGGAGCACCTTAATAAACCAGTTACTGCGGAGGAAATATCACAGGTCATTTCTCACCTCACTTCGCATAAAGCGCCGGGCCCAAACGGTTTACCGTATTTATACTATAAAACCTTTTTGCCAACTCTTCTCCCCTATTTGCTGGACCTGTTTAATGACTTTCTCCACGGTAAGCCTATCCCACCTACTATGTCATATTCCCATATAATTGTGATTCCCAAGCTGGGTAAAGATCCGATGGACTGTGCAAATTATAGACCTATAGCGCTACTGAATTCGGATCTTAAAATCTACTCTAAGATTTTGGCTAATAGGCTTTCCAAACTCTTGCTATTCCTTATACACGGGGTCTAAACTGGTTTCATACCGCCACGCAAGTGATAACACCCGGAGAGTGATCAACGGTATTGATATCCTCAACAAACGTAAAACCCCTTCTCTAGTGCTTAGCTTAGACGCTGAAAAGGGATTTGACCGACTTAGTTGGCCATTTATGTTCTCTACCCATACCAAAATGGGATTTTCCGGACCATTTGTTAGAGTGATACGTTCCCTCTACAGTTGTCCGGTGGCCTCTGTTAAGCCGCCTCATGCCTCCTCTAAACTCTTCCCCATCCAAAATGGGACGCGACAAGGCTGCCCCTTGTCTCCCTTACTCTTTGCTCTTAGTGTTGAGTCGGTGGTTTGTACACCCAAAGCACTCAGAGGTATGGGGGCTCCGGACCTGATAAAATACTATGTGGCGACGCATCTTCGCTACTTACCCTTCTGGACTATGTTAGTCTCCCCCAGTGTATGTTGGAAGTTGGAGGCTTGGATTTCCCCACTTCATCCTAATGTGATGCTTTGGTGCTCCTCCTGGTTAATGCCCGAGAGGGATTAGCTGTCTCTGATGGTTTTTATGAGGAATATCTGGAGAACGTATAATTCTAAGTACAATCTTTCTTCTCGGGGCTCTGTGCTTACATCCATCCTACGAACCCCTCTGATACCTGACAGCTTAGCTAGAAATATGTGGCAGCCATGGCAAGACCGGGGGCTTTTTCATCTCCGAAATGTATTACATCCA
>NW_027321421.1:0-2258 GCF_032062135.1 Pyxicephalus adspersus | reverse complement strand
GTGTGGGGATCAATGGTTAAATGCAATACCCTCACCTGGTCACTAGGATTCCTAACTCCCAAAAGTGCACACCTCTGTTGTACATTCATGGCATGGGATGTAATATGCTCCTGTGCTTTAATTTTTCCAATGACCTCTGCCACCCTCATGAGTGTTTTTAAAGGCTGAGTAGGGTACTCCCTAGAGTTCAGTTCTTTCCCATCTGCCTTTCTTTTGGTGGCTAAGAGATCTTGATCCTCACTAGGATCCTGGGCTATCACCAGCATGCCATCTCTATTTTCCTGTTGGGCTGCGATTTCTCCCATGGCAACAGGAAAAGGAATATTTGGATCAAGGGACTCATCTTCCCAATAATTTTTATAACCTTCCTCTTCCCCCAATTCATATGCGCACATTGGGGCTAAGGCTACTTGTGTTCTAATTAATTCACCTCGAGCATATCTATAATTTTTAACTTGCTCTTCATGAGAATATTTGATCATCTCATTTAAGGTGGAAGTGGTATTTACCTCATTAAGTAAAACTTGGTTGGCTGTTTCCATTTTTATTATTTTCTCTCTAAAACTCTGTACCAGGTCTGCTAATGTATTAATTTTGGCACTCATGGCTATGCAGGCTTCATACATACCTGCCATTGCTAGGCTTTTTAACTTTTTATTCTTTTTACAGGTTTTAGTTTGCTGGTCAAATGAGGTGCAACAGACCCCCGCTTGTGGCTATCGAAGCATTAGCCACACGAGAACCATGATTGTTTATGTCTGGATTCCCTTCATTATTCTCAGTTCTTCAATTATTGGCATATGCAATAAACTTTCTTTGAAAGTTCGAATTAAGTTTCTGATATATTAAAAAGAGAAAGGCAACTTAGGTGGTTCCCCGCAGTCTATTGTGCTTTCTTAAACAGTCCATAATTTTCCTAATTGTGGTGGGAAAGTCCAATATTATATATTTATAAGATTTATGCCCAAGCGATCCATCAATCAAGTCCATCATAGGCATGGGCACTCGGTGCCTTTATTTGAAGTATTTCTTGATTGCAGACACTCACAACTGTAGGTTGGTAGGCCTTGGAATCCACCTGTTTCCTAAAGATACTTAGGGCACATGCATTATCATAGGCACATGTCACTTCCAGGAGAAGCCTTTGTTGGGCCTATTGGGCATTTCATTTAAAATATACTAAGACATAAGACTGAGACCTGTCACGTTGATTATCCTATATTATCTCCATATCTATATTACCAGATACACTACCTGTAGGCATCACCACATCATCAGACTTACACACATTTCATCAGTCTGCGCAGTATGCCTGCCAATCCCTTTGCATGCCTTCCGCTGTGCCTCCTCCCCATCTGTGCTGTATCAGCAATACTCACAGTGTACCAGGATATGTGTCTGGCTTGGCAGGATCCCGAGCTGGGGATTGACCATTACCTTATGAAACAGACACCTTACAAGAATATGCGTCCAGCTTGGCAGAGTCCCGGGCTAGGGACTGACTTACCGTGTGCTGCAGACCGCAAAAGTGCACATACTTCATGGCTTGGGCACTCAGGTACACTGACTCCTCTTGTTCCTCTGGGAGAGGTCACATTGATAAGCAATTGCAATTGCAAGTTTATCCAGAATCAGACATGGAATCAAATCCAGAAAAGTGTGTCTCAGGAAGATGTCCTCAGTGGGAGGCTAGCCTCCGGCAATGGTAGCCTAAGTACAATGGTACGGATTTATATCACTCACTATTCACACACAACATTTCTGTACTGTATTGTTTCATGCTAGTTAGATACAGTCTAATTATTAGGACCCACACATACCTAGTCATACATCTATGAATACATCTATATATTTATACATATATATACCTCTATATACATTTACATATTCATAAAACAATCTTAAGGTGCAACACTTTCTAGTTAAGCTATGAAGAACATTTAGATACAGACACAAGCAAGATACAGTCTACAAGCTGATGACATTGGTATGTGTTATATAACTGTTTTTTTCATATGAAAAAATAACAAATTGCAAAAAATAGAATAAAACCTTCTTGAAAATCGGCTTAGCAAGCAAACATTTAGAAGGGGTCTCCAACGTTCTATACTGTCCAGTTTGCAAAAAAAAATGTTTATTGTTTAATTAAGCAAGTGGTGCAGCAGTGGTCATTTAAGAATTATTAAAAGCCTATATAGGCGCAACACTTGGGAGGACTATACGATAGAGGACTGTATTTGTGCCTTGCGGTGAACATA
>NW_027321420.1:0-2259 GCF_032062135.1 Pyxicephalus adspersus | reverse complement strand
CAGACTATGCAGTGTCTTCGGATGAACTTTCTCAGCCATTTGCAGTGACGATATACAGTACCCATGAAGGTCTTCAACTTTTTCCTGCTGATACGAGCTTTATTCATAATTTCTTTCCTTTTGAATGTGGCGTAGACCCTCCGAACCCGGAGTTGTCCATTATATAGAAAGAGGACTCTGCTTTTTTCTCTATTTGGATAGAAAAAAGAAGCCACAACTCGGCGCAGGCGGTAGAGGTAAACTTGAAGGACTGACAGACAAATCATTCCAAACACTGGTGCACAGCAGCCAAGGTAGTCGATGAAGGTCATCTCAATAGGGTTTGGGAGGCACTTCTCCATCTTGGTGGTTTCCATTGTGTTTGATGATGAGTTAAGTGCTCCAAATATATTTCTTAATAGATCTGCCAGAATGCCATTTCCTCCTACTTCCATTTCCAGTTTGTGATGAGACTGAAAGACGTACGTGACGTTTCCATGAAGTCTTATTACATCGAGGATGTGAAAAAGGATCCTATCAACTATGATCAGCAGTGTCAGCAATATAATTGGAAAGGCACATTGCAGTAACTCTGACTTCAAAGCACTCATCTCTGGTCCATGAATCATTGGACTAAAAGGAAAGATGAACTTTGATGTTTCTCCCTTCTTCATGGGCAACACAAATCTTTCGTCATGTTTTCTTCTTTGAGCATCAATCTGCCTAAAGTAGGTAGTCACATAGCAGTTGTCATATTGCATGTCCATATTATATTTCTTTGTGTAATTTAAAGCAGAAATAAAGACAAAAATGAAGGTGCCAACCAAAAAGCTCTTCAGAAATGTCCATAAGGACTCCATTTTTGCCCTTTTCTTTTCAATGATGTTTAGGACCTTTTGCTTCATGCTCATTTTAGGGATATCTGAGCCAGCGTCCACGTTCTTCTCCTTCTTCATGGTCAGATTGCCTAAAAGCTTACTTCCAAAGTTCTTCAATGTAGATATTGTCTTTTGGTACACATCTCCAAAACCTTCATCTTTGGGAAGGTATTTTTGACATATTCCCTCTAACAAGTTCATAATCTTACATATGAAAGAGAACTTTAAAGGAAGACACAAGATGTGGCTTACTACTGGCACTACAATTTTTCCCAAACATTCATCATACTTTATTTCAAACCACTCGTAACATTTGGTAATACCTTGGTCGATCACATAGTCACAACGTAGGAGCTGCTTGATATCGAACTTTTCCAGGAAGGATTTTGCGTTTTTCTTTTGCACCAGCTCTTGTTCTTTCTGAAGGTCATATCCTGATGTGCTTTCCACTTGTTCTTTCATTCCACCAAATGAAGACTTTATGTTGGTCACTTTATTTCCAGCTTGACCCCTGCTCCTAATGATATTTTTAATGATGGATTTCATCGGTGTTATTAAAACTTTCCACAGTAACTTTGTGTTGTTGATGTGAAGTTCTGTTGTGCAGCCTATTGAACGGGGTACCTCTGAGAGATTGTGCTGTAGATTAGCTCCTGGTCCTGCATAGATGGCAGTCATCGCAAGGATGAACAAGAAAGCACGTCCTTCCTTTCCCAGCAGATTTGGAATGATGATCAAGGTACTGCATCGGAAATATGATGAGAAGCTCCAACCAGCAGCAAAAGTTCCTGCTGTTGAATATAAAGCTATTGTTTTTGCTAGATAAGGTAGTTTCAGAGTGTCTATCAGCATTAGGTAGATGGTAAGTCCAAGCAGTCCTCCAAATCCGAATCCCAGGAAAAATTTGGCTAAAGCGAATTGTTTGGAATCGCTGAACAAGAAGGTGGAGAAAAAACGTGGAAATACATATTTCACAAAACGCCTGATGGTTGTATTTGGGAGTTTTGGCTTCTTAAGTTTCCTCTTGCCATCAATGTTGTCATCTTCGATGGTTATAGCCACGTAGTCTCTGTCCCTTCTTCTCCTTTTCTTCTCCTTCCTCATGGTCACACAGGTAAGATGTTGTCTTTTTGTTTTAGGCCAACTCTGATTTAAATTGGCAGTTGGTGTTATTTTAGATGGTAGTAATTAACAATTGATGGTATTGACAGCAATTTCTAGTTACTGCCCACTGTGTAAAAACACAGTGGGCAATAATCAAAGATTGCTGTAGATGACAAAGGGCAGTAATCAACAATGAATGTCAATTACTTTGGGTAAAGGGCAGTAATTAACAATGGATGTCAATTACTCTGGGGAAAGGGCAGTAATTAACAATGGATGTCAATTACTCTGGGGAAAG
>NW_027321419.1:0-2259 GCF_032062135.1 Pyxicephalus adspersus | reverse complement strand
TATGCGATTTCTGTTCTTTGGTCTCTTTTATGTGTTTGACTTTACTTGTGGTTTTGTTTATACTGTTTTCACTGTTTGAGGTCATTTAATCTTATGGTGTTTTCAATTTTTATTTTGTGTTTTGTTTTCTTCTATCTTGTATATCTTATTGCTGGAGAAACCAATAAAATATTATATTAAAAAAAAAAAAAAGGAAAGTACCACTTTTGCAATTCAGACAGGAGGTTATTGCAGAAATGGATAGGCAATGTCCTCTTGCAATAACTGTTCTTACCTGCCTGATCGTTGCCCAGCTGTTAAATTTTGCTGAGCTGCCTATGTGCACCTCAGTTTCGGTTTCCAGGCAAACCTGACAATGCCAGAAAAGCACAGCCAATCAAGATGCCAAAGATTGTGGTTGAGAAGTAAAGAAGACGGAAGATAGCGGCACCTTGCCATGGAACAGGGATAGGTGAGTAGTTGTGGGTTTGGTTCCACTTTAAAATATTAGCTTTTCTCCATTGGCTAGATCACGTGGAAAACATTTGCACTCCTTTCATTGCTCTCCTTCTTGACTAGTTTGTTTTTCATAAGACAAGTCAGTTAAAATATTGTTTTTCTCCTCCAAAATGTACGAAACAAGAAGACTTATTAATATCAGCAATTTCTTCTATGGTTCCAAGAAGAACGCTAGGTATGGACATTAGATTGTGAGCCCCTTTGAGGGACAGTTAGTGACATGACTATGGACTTACAGCGCTGTGTAATATATCAGGGCTAAATAAATACTGTGCAATAATAATAATAATATGCTCAAACTGAAATATCAAGGCTTGCTTTAAAATGTGAAAATCACCATAGGTACTACATAAACACCTATACATCATATAAATACATATATAAAACCGATGGCTGTTACGCATTTTTTCTGAAAAGTGGAAAATGTTTTGCTGCCTTTACGCATTACTGTAACAAATACTCAGAAAAGGAGGAACCAAAAACTAACTACGGGGAACAAATGTTTTAAATATTTCATGATGCCAACTTCATGGCTGGAATCAGCAGCAATTAAGCTATCTCCTTACTTTCCACCATGCAAAACAGAAAGACATTAAAATGAAGGAATGCAGTGCGGGAAACACCTGCTAAAACACTAATTCACACACTGACACACACTTTCTGGGACATGTCCATGCAGGTGCTCTCAGGATTTCAATCCTGAATAATATACAAGAACACAAAATGCTTTTCTTACCCATATTTATGTATGCAAATTGAGCTGGCTCTGTAATTACCCAACAACACACAACTAATGCTCTCCAGGAAACTCAGAAAATGTGTTTCAGCTTGAAAAATGGCTTCCTGTTTTATGATCCTGTGCTATACAATCTCCCTCTGCATCCTGCTTTGTTGACATGGCTCCGCAAAAGACTTCTTAAAACTCCAAATATTTAAAGCGTACCTTTAAAAAAGTGGGGAGCGGAACAGCCTGGTGCAATATAATTATTTGGATTGGGTTTCATGCCACATCTGTTGTATTTATCAATGATGCATTTTTAACGTACTAGGGTTAGAGCTAGAGCGTTAACATCATTTTTTTTTTTTTGGTGCATTATATTTTGATCATGTTTCATAGATGTGAGTGAATATTTCTGTCACAAGGGCGAAAATATATGGTTTTCCTTCCTTTAAGCGTACCTAAACTCAGATTTTTTCACTTTACATAAAAGGGTAGACAACCCATTTATTTAAAGTAAAAATTATTTTTAAAAAAAAAAAAAAAAAAAGAAGTAAAAAATCAACACTAACACAAAGAAAACATACTTGTTATGCTTCCAGGAAGCTTAGAAAGATGTTGGAAAATCAGTTGCCTTATTTATAGGAACGCAGAGGATCCCAAATCTCCAGACCCAATAATTTTATCTTCCACTAGATGAGCCCATTATTTTTAATTTAGTCCCTGTTTCTATTTTTGTGTCACAATTATTCGAATTTCATGTTGTTAGCATCCTATAGTTTTCATATGCATTTTTTTTGGCCTGCATATATATACTTTGATGTGTATTGTGGAAGATAGTACAGGTACATGTGCATAAAGGGGCCAAAATACATATTTACAAATAAATATAAAAGAAACAAATAAGCTTTGATATAAGCCTTTACTGACATTGGTAGGTATAGCAGGTATAGCCACTGTGGTGCAATTCAACATCACATTTAATTTTAAATGCCCTCATCTCTTTCTATTCTTCCTATGCACCTGATACTATATTATGATCT
>NW_027321418.1:0-2259 GCF_032062135.1 Pyxicephalus adspersus | reverse complement strand
GTTTAGCTACTGGAGACATTGCTGTGTAGGGGACTGCCTTTTCCTATTTGCTAACTGTAACTTTGTAAAATGCGTAATGAACAGCGTTGTTAGCTGGCATCCACAGCTGGGTACTAGGTACTGGGCAGGCAGGAGTAACAGCAGGAGGAAGAGGTGGTGGGCTCTGAGACAAAGTGTGGACGGCATTAGTAACTGGCATCTAGAGTAGGGTACTGGGCAGGCGGCAGCATTAGTAACAGCAGAAGAAGGAGGCGGTGGGCCCTGAGACAAAACAAAGTTTTGACGGTATTAGTAAGTGGCATCTAGAGTTGGGTATTGGCCATTATTTACAGCAGGAGGAGGAGGAGGCGGTGGGCCCTGAGAAGTGTGGATGGCATTGCTAACTGTCATCTAGAGTTGGGTACTGGAAGGAGGAGGCGGTGGACCCTGAGACGGACCAAGGACAGCATTAGTGGTTGAGCACATCACCTATATGGGCAGTGTAGAAGCTTTAGCTACTGGAGACATTGCTGTGTAGGGGACTGCCTTTTCCTATCAGCTAGCTGTAACTTTGTATAATGCGGCATGGACAGCGTTGTTAACTGGCATCTACAGCTGGGTACAGGGTACTGGGCAGGCAGCAGTAACAGCCGGAGGAGGAGGCGGTGGGCTCTGAGTGTGGACAGCATTAGTATCTGGCATCTATAGCCGGGTACTGGGCGGGCTTCAGCATAAGTTACAGCAAGAGGAGGAGGTGGCGGTGGGCTCTGAGACGGAGTGTGGATGGCATTAGTATCTGGCATCTAAAGTCGGGTACTGTGCAGGCGGCAGCATCATTTACAGCAGGAGGAGGCAGTGGGCTCTGAGACGGAGTGTGGAAGGCATTAGTATCTGGCATCTAGAGTTTGGTACTGGGCAGGTGGCAGCATCATTTACAGCAGGAGGAGGAGGCGGTGGGCTCTGAAACGGAGCGTGGATGGCATTGGAGGTTGTAGGTGTAGAAGATGTAGGTAATTGAGAAATGGATGGCATAACGAAAATCAAACTTTCCATACCTACTATCTAGTGAAACCACATACATTTTTTTATTATTTGTGGATATCTAGTAAGTGCTATCACAGTTAAATATCTGTATTTGTTTCACATAAATACATACATTTTTATGGGTTTTAGGATACATACCAAGTGCTATCCGAATAAAATATCTGTATTGTTTGTAGATAACACCAATTTTTATGGCTTTAGGGATATATAGCAAAGTGGGATCAGAACTAAAGATCTGTATTTTCTGTACAGAAATATAGAATTTTTTATGGTCTTTTGGATCAATACCAAGTGCTATCAAAATGAAATAAATAGATTTTTGGGAGAGAAATATAGACATTTTTATGGCTTTGGAGATATATAACCAAGTGGGATCAGAATGAAATATCTGTATTTTTTGGAGAGAAATACCAAAGTTTTTATGGGTTTTGGGATAGATACCAAGTACTATCATAATAAAAAAATCTGTATTTTTATCTATAAGTAGACATTTTTAGTTTTTTTGTGATAGATTGCAAGAGGTATCCTAAATTATACCTCTTGTAATATATCACAAAAGCCAGAAAAGTTTCTATATTTATCCATAAAAAATACAGCTATTTCATTCTGATACCACTTGCTATCTATCAAAAAAGCCATAAAAATTTCTGTATTTCTGTAAAAAAAATAGATATTTCATTCTGATAACACTTGCGCAGCGCCATGGCAACCACAGGCCTAAGATGGCTGCAAAAAGATAGGAGCTTAGATTTATTCTGGTGAATTTGGTCACATTTAGCAGTGTGTTTACGTCAACTCACTGGGGAACTTTTAGACCTCAAAATGGCTGACGCTCTATGTGCAGTGCCATGGCCACCAAAGGCCTAAAATTGCTGCAAAAGTATAGGAGCTTATTTCTGCTTATATCAATCAAGGCAGAGTGGCCTAAACTCCCTTTGATTACCTAAAGTTGCATAAATGTAACATTTTGCACCTGATTTTCATGCTGTAGAATTACTTATGCCGCAGCATTCCCATCATCTTTCCCAAGGCTGCTGTAATTTACCTCAAAATGCCTGCCACTCTGTGTGCAGCACCATGGCAACCACAGGCCTAAGATGGCTGCAAAAGGATAGGACAGGGGTCTGCAACCTGCGGCTCCGGAGCCGCATGCGGCTCTTCAGCCTCCTTGTTGTGGCTCCCTTCGGCTGCTGCGGGGAAATCTCTGATGGGGGATCCCCTTCCTCCCAAGACACT
>NW_027321417.1:0-2260 GCF_032062135.1 Pyxicephalus adspersus | reverse complement strand
CAGTATTTTACTATTTATATGTGTTGTTCATTATCGTGTAAGAAATGTTGATCTCCTTTAGTGTAATTTTGCTACTGGGAATAACACATGTGATTTCTATGATATTGAGTGTGCTGATTCCAAATCTGCACTCAGAATTTGCCTATCGTGTATAGATTTTAAGTTATAGGCGCACTATAGCTGTTAAAATGGTTGGTAATTGGGTAATGTATTTTTACATGGGAATATTATAACAGTTGCAGCTACCACTATGCCTGCTGCTGCCTCCGCTGAATCACGTTCCCTGGTGGCATGCATGTTCCAGCAGCGACTGGGCAAGTCTGGGTGTGTTAGTGAGCTGACATCAGAATTAGGTATATAGGGCGAGAAGGACCAAGGGCTTGTCTCTAGTGTGAAACCATCCTATTGGATAGTACAGCTAGGCCATAGGGAGTCTGTTTTGAGCTAAAGAGCTGTGTTAATAAACCAGACAATTTTTGCTACATTTGTGCAAATATACCCCGTGTGATCAACGCACAAACCTAACCAAGAGGGTGAGATTTGCTTACAAGTATTACTTTGGATGTGAAATTGGAGATCAGGATACATTCTGGGCGCCTCATATCTGCTGTCAGGTGTGTTACATTGGCTTAACACAATGGTTGAATGGGAAAAGGAATAAAATACCTTTTGCTGTGCCTATGGTTTGGCGTGAGCCAAAAGTCCATTACTCAGAAGGCAACTTCTGTATGAGTAAAAATGCTGGGTTTTCGAAGAAGACTAAGTGGAAAATTGTCTATCCTGATTGTGAATCTGCTCTGAAGCCAGTGCCACATAATGCAGAGAATCCAGTGCCAGTCCATCCTATATCTGTTGTTACTGAAAGTGACATTTCAGATGAGGAACAGGAGAATGATTTGGATCTTAATAAATGTATGAACCCCAATTTGAAGAGGGTAAGCCACATTTTATAAGCCAATCAGATTCAGATGATCTAGTAAGGGACCTGTCTTTGTCAAAAAAAAAGGCTGAACTGTTAGACTCCAGATTAAAGAAGTGGAATTTACTACAAAAAGGAACAACAACTTCACACTTTCGTGATTGTCACACAAAGTTCACAGGTTATTATAAGCGGGAAAATGACATTTGCTTCTGTACCAACATGAGTGGTCTGATGACAGAGTTAGGTTGCAAATACAATCCAGAGCAGTGGAAAATGTTCATAGACTTGAGAAAAGCAGGTTTAAAAGCTGTATTGCTGCATAAAGGTAACAAAAAACCTTCTGTTCCTCTTGCTTATGCAGAGGGAATGAAAGAGACATACGAATCCATGGAGGTCATTTTGAAATTGATTAACTATTCAGAACACAAGTGGAATGTTTGTGGTGACCTGAGGTGGCTTGCAATTGGGATATACAAAATATATGCACTTTCTGTGCTTTTGGAACAGTGATGATGACAGCAACCATCACAAAGTGAAAGAATGGCCACCCAGACCTGAACACACTGTTAGCCAGTACAATGTGAAGCATAAATCACTCACTGATCCACAGAAAGTTTACCTTCCGCCACTTCATATTAAACTTTGATTAATGAAAAACTTTGTCATTGCAATGGATCATGATGGTATGGGTTTTCAGTATCTGAAGGACAAGTTTGGAAAAGTTATAACAGACGCTAAACTAAAAGCAGGCATTTTTGTTGGTCCCCAAATTAGCAATTTGATTTGATGCCACATTCAGGGACAAACTCAACCCACCTGAACTTTCTGCTTGGGATTCATATGTGCTAGGTGCACAAAACTTTCTGGGCAACCAGCGAGCTGAAAACCATGCTAAACTCAAGAACAACATGCTAACAGCATACCATCAACTTGGCTGCCGAATGTCACTTAAAACTAATTTTTTTGCATTCCCATCTGGGCTTCTTCCCACAAAATTTGGGTGATGTGAGTGATGAACAAGGGGAGAAGTTCCACCGGGACATTTCTGTTATGGAAACATGATATCAAGACCGGTGCAACCCCAGCATGATGGGCGGCTACTGCTGGTTTCTGCAACGGGAGGCCACAAACGCAAAAGCAAGTGCCTGAAACACTTCTGAAGTGTTCATGTGTGTTGAAAAGGACTAAGCAATTATGTGTAATTGTATATGTTGTTGCAACATAAAACTAAAGTTTTGTAATGTCATGGAACTATGAGGCAAAAGTTAGTTATGTATAGAGATTACATTGTATGTCTATACTATAGACATCTATACTATAAGATCCTGACATCCTGAC
>NW_027321416.1:0-2261 GCF_032062135.1 Pyxicephalus adspersus | reverse complement strand
GAAGGGGAATTTGGGAATATGGTAAGTGTTTTTTTTCATTAAAAAAAGTATATAAGACCTACCCTGAAAATAAGACCTAGTGTGTTTTTGGAAGCCCAAAAAAATATAAGACAGTGTCTTATTTTCGGGGAAACACGGTAGCGCTGCAATATCTGTGCTTCCATTTTCCCGGGCCTTTGGCTTTTTGATTTGCCAGGTTGGAATAAGGTCAGGGTCACATCTATGTGGTGTGCTGTACACCACGGTAAAGAGGCCCGTGTATTTTATTGTATACTGTATGTCAGTTCATGAGGAGAATTGCATACACTACTTTTGCACCACGAAGCATGGTACATACAGGTCAGTCTCAAGGTGCTTTGACATGCAAATGGCACCACAGCACACCAACACCACACAAATGTACTACACTTCACTTAAGCTGTGGCTGCTTACTTCACAAAATGACCTGTAAGACTTTAAAAAGCTTGAATGTTTTTAGCTGATGTATTGATTTGATTACCATTCATTTGGACTTTATTGTGGATTTTCAACAGGTCCAGGTGTTTTAAAATACCAGCCTGTCTAAAGGCTCATATATACCATACTTGTATGATATATGTTTGAGAATTGTAATCTGTTATTTTTTTTTCTATGCAGCATATTTACCAAATTACATTGTAAGTAAACAGGGATTTCTTACACACATGCATGTGGTCATAAGTGCAATATGCATATTTATCTGGCCTAAACCTTTGCTGCATGCTGTATTTGTCACTGCACAGATGTATTTATAATATCATATCATTCTCTTTAGAGGAATGGAAACAACATTCAAGTGTTTTTTATGTGAACTGAAAAATTAGGTCAGAGAGATAACAACTTTCCTATTAAAACCACCCCCTAACCCGATCCCCACCCTGGAACCACAAACTCAAAATATCCTATATCAGGTTTATGTGGAGGTCAGTATAGTTGAAGAGCTTGAGATTTCTGTATAAACACTGCTGAATGTATATTTATGCGACTTTCAAGGTTATTAGTTCCAATATTTTGTATATAATGGATGATAAATCGAATTCAAACTTAGTTTAAAGCTCCCCCTTCTGGAGAATAATTGGTATCTTCACTTCATTGCATAATTTCCACAGTATTGTATATAGTCGTTCATAGGATATGAAAATATACAAGTAAATATGACCAAATATATATATATATATATATATATATATATAATATATATGTAAATATGACCAAAGTGCCTGTCACAGTTTCAGTTGGCACATTTGGTTGCTGTGTAGCAAATATTCTTTTTCTTTTATGCTTTTTTTTTTAGACTGAATAAAGTACCAGAACTACTGTTTTTCCCCAAACATTCAACTATATGAGTCAGCCTTTCTCTGCATTTTATATGGGGGAACTCTTAAAAAATCTTTCAGTTCATCAGGGAACTCCTGCTATAATTACTATATACACAGCTGCAGTATGTGAATGGTGGTCAGTAGGAAGAACGCCTCTTATGTGGTTGGTCAGTGGGAAGAATATCACCCCTACAGATAGCTAAGTAAATGATTGGTGTACTTAAACTGACCTGAGAGGTACAAACTGCTCATTGCTCAAGGAACCCCCAGCAACCTCTGAAGGAATTCTAGGGTTCCACAGAACCCTGGTTGAGAAAAACAGATTTAAAGAGTACAGTGTACCTAAACTCAGAATTTTCACTTCACAGTGAGATCGACAATTTTTTTTTTTCATCCTACGTCACCTGATCTTGCGCCTGGGTCGGGTGACGTAGGATGAAGAATCCAGAAGAGAAGACGAAGATGGCGGCACCTGGAGCGCCGGCGCGACGACGCGGGACTCAATGCCGGACACCTTTAGAGTGATCGGACTGCCCTGCGGGACTGAAGGTAAGTGTGTTTTGTTTTTTTTTTGAGTATAGTTCCTCTTTAAGTTTTTCATTGCTTATAAAAGCACTTTTAACTCTTAAATGGGAAATCTGGGTCTCAGGAACGTTTGCCATATTAAAAAAGGTAGGGTCTCAGAGCCCTTTATCTCTCCACAATTGGATTCCATTCCCTTCTGCACCATCCTGGATTCTTTCTACGCACCTTGCACGGAGGAACTAGTGGGAGCTGCCATCTTCATCCATCTTCCTCTAGGTCAGGGGTCAGCAACCTTTACTATCAAAAGAGCCATTTTGCCTCCTCTTCCACTAAAGAAAAATAGTCTGGGGCCGCAAAACATAACACAGTTTATAAACTTTTAAAAGTTTTAATATTTTT
>NW_027321415.1:0-2261 GCF_032062135.1 Pyxicephalus adspersus | reverse complement strand
GCTACATCACCCGATCTGGCACTGCGCAGGTGTGGGATTGGGATACATAACCTGTAGTAACTATAACTGCGCATGCATTAGATCAGCAGTTTTTTTTCTGTGCCTGGAAAAGCCCTTTCTGCACATGCCCGAGAACAGGCATGCTCAGAAGGAGCAGCCCGAAGCCTCTTTATATAGGTTACATGTGTATCCCAGGCGGCTCTGTGCTTTCGTTCAGTCTGTTGCTGCAGCAAGACAGAAGGGAAAGGCTTCCCCTTAAAAAACATTGGAAGGGGGGCAAGCAAATTCTTACTTATTTAAAAGGGTTACCTAACCTTTTATATAAAGTAACATTTTTGGCGATAGGTCTGCTTAAATAGCCATTGGGAGCCAGGGCTTTATTTTTTTTTACAAAAAGGATATTGCATGCCTCTTTGTCAATTAGCACTACCTTCTGATGACTTTATTTCTTTGGAGTTTATCTCTGCTTTAACTGTGTAGGTGGGGTATCTTAGCATCTAGGGGGTGGGTGGCATGGTGACTTGAAGACAAGGACTCATAGGGTCTGAGGTTCAAATCTTTTCCAGGACCCTATTTATATGCGGTTTGTATGTTCTCCCTGGGCTCAGGTTTACTTTCACGTTTCAAAAACAAATTGGTAAGTTTATGGCTTCCCATTGTATAGGCCTTGCATTTCAATAATGACCTATGACTATAGTTAGGGACATAAGCTTGTGGGCTTCTCCAAACGAAAGTTAGTGAGATGACTACGGACTCTGGAAAGTTATGTGGCAGCACTTTATGAATGCAAAAATACAAAATCATGGCCCAGCACTGCAACACAATATAGCACATCACATTGTAATTTAGTACACATTACCAGAACATAATATAAAAAAGTCTTAAGGGAAATGTAGGGTGCAAAAGTACCCATTGGTCCTCATCCCACATAATAAATATATGTAAAACCACAACCACAGCCAACAGTAACATATTATCTATAAGAGGCCATTCCGTTATGTACGCTGAAGAGGAACAACTAGACTTTCATTCTAATTAATTATGTTTTAGATGAAAAGGGAGATGTAAATTTACAAAATTAAATTGGGATGGCACACTTCTTGTGGATCAGCTAGTAAATGGATGACAGAATCTGAGTATAATTAGTTCATGGTTAAAATCTAATTAAGTTATGTTTTTATTATGTCCCCAGTATGTAGAATACATTTTCCCTTAACGTTATTTCAGCAGACACTTCCTGCCTTATAAACTAAGATGAAGAGAAATGAACGAAACACCTGAATCAACCAATCAGCAACCCTCAGTATTAATCTATGGGTTTTGAAGAATGATACAAACTGATAGATAGATAGATAGATAGATAGATAGATAGATAGATAGATGCAATCTATCTATCTATCTTTTCATATACATATTGCTAATTTACCATAATTTCTTTCCCAATGACAGCATTATAAATTTAGGTACATGCATGCTAAATACAGAAATAACATTACTTCCCCTGACAATGCCATCATCTGCCATCTTTGTTCAGGGTTGGTATCTTCTTTCTGTACAGAGATTCTGGCCCAGAGATGACACATTTAAAGCAGAAACTAAAATTTTCACCTTACATAAAAGGGTAAACAACCCTTTTATATAGTAATGGTAAAGTAAAAATTACCTTCATTTTTTGGGGGAGGGGGTTCAAAACCCCTTTCATAAAAAAAGGTTAAAGCCCCTCCCCTTTCTTGATTGCTGCGGCAAATCTTATAGTGCAACAACCCTGGTAGGGTGGCTCATGTCATGGGCATCCTAACTTAGGGTCCTAGGCTTGACTTCAATAAACAGATATAAAAAGGGGTGTCAAACGAATTTATGAAAAGCTTGACAGTTGGTTATAAAAAACAGCCAACACATTTCAAGGGCTAAAGGAACTTCCTCATCAGGGCTATTTACATACAGTATATATATATATTATATATATATATATATATATATATATATATATATAATAAAATGTTCTTTTGTTTAGCTATACTTTATATGTATTAAAAAAAACTATGACAAACCCAAAACCTTTGTGCTATGGGAAACCAAAATTTGGCTGTACTGTACATAAACGTATGCCAAAATAGGTAATAATAGCAGCATAATAAATGGGTCTATTTCAAAGAAGTAGAAATGACTTTGGAGCACAACCTGGGATAACATTTTAACCCCTTAACCCCTTATGAATTCTTAGGTTGCATACCCATCAGGGGTAAAGTGATATGGAGACC
>NW_027321414.1:0-2261 GCF_032062135.1 Pyxicephalus adspersus | reverse complement strand
GCACACACACCACAATGATCATTGCTTACCAGCAGTTTATCAAAGTACTGAATATCATCTGGTTTAAGGAATGGAAGATTTCCTGATGGTTGATCATTGACACTTTTCATAGTCTTGTCTTCTGCAGGCATGTGAAAACCAGTTAAGCCACCCAATGGTGTTGGAGTTGCAGTCAGTTTACGTGCTGGGGTACGTATTGGGACATATCCAGCTGGTGGGGGAAGAACCTGCAAAATTTGAAATGAGAAAAATTAAAGTCAAGAATCTCAACTAAATAGTAATTTTATAATGCGGACTGGATGAGCAACTCTAAACCAGATTTTCATGTGTCAACTCATCTGGGCCAAAAACTAATATTTTCAGACTGGCCAGCTCCAGATTGCTAGACATGTAAAAATGTTTAGGCATAAAAACCTACTTAGGCTAGCTTCACACTGGCAGTGAAGTTAAGGTGTTTATGCCATTATGCCAAAGAACTGCTTCCCTTTGGGGGAAGCTACATGGTAGTGTCTACCTAGGGCAGCTCCACAGGGAATGAATAGGGGTGTCAGTGAGCAGTACAATGCAGTAAGTGGTACCAGAACCACTTAACTGCTACCAGCTATCAAATGTGCGGACGCTAGTTCTTTAAGAACCAGTGCCATGTTCTGAATGACTGGGCAGCAAGGTGCCAACCATGAGGAGCTGTGCAGGATACTAAATAATTTATAAAGGACAATTAAACATCAAAATCATAGCTAAACGAAATGGGATTCAAATGTATGAATGCTCATGTATAGGTGTAAAAACTAGGGATTTTGTTGATCTAAACGTAGATAGCCCTACTAAAAATTACTGGAATCTTCTAAACTATTGCTAAATACACAGGAATCCATGGTAGGAAAAATAGTAATGTGCAGTTTCCTATAAGAAAAGTAAACTGGAGACTGATTCCTCCTGTTGCTTTCTTTAGTTCAAAACGAAATAGTTGTAAAGTAGGAATATTCCTATATCTAGCAGTCAAATGAATGTTCAAAGAATTTAATTTAATAGAGCCTAAAGTGATATAGAAAACACCACCTTATATCCTTCCGGAAACATGGCATCCAACTCATCATCTGAAAGTGGTCGGTTTCTTTCATCAATTTCTCTCTCCCAACGCCATACCTGGAGTTGTTCAGGAGTCATGCTCATAATATGTCCTAAAACACAAAATACAGATTACAGATTAAAAAAAAAAAAAAAAAAAAAAAAAAAAAAAAAAAAAAATTTCAAAGATCACAACAAAGGCTCAAGTGTTGTGTTTGTTGTTTTCCAAGACTTGCTATACCTTATTTTACCCCAACAATGAAGGTATTTGAAAAGAAGCTATTCTTCTCAATAGGCAACACTCAAATATATAGTTAGGGCAGCTTTTCTCCACCTTTATAAAGTAAAAAAAAAAAAAAAAAGGGTGCAGCACCTTCCCTTTCAGTCTTGATCGCCAAGGCACTGAATGGGAGCACAGAGCTTCCCGGGATAACTACGTCATGCATCCCAAGATTCTCTGGGTGCTCCTTCTTAACTCGGGCATGGTCAGAAGGGCCATTTTTTCTATTAAGGGATAGAGATGCTGATTTCACACAAGCGCAGTAAGATTGTCTCTGTCTTTTTCCTATTTACAGCAGGCAACATCACCCAATCGGGCGACATACCAAGAACAATTCTTCTTCATCACGACGTAAAGGAAGCACCAGGCACTGCATCTTTCTTCTGGGTACATCACCCAATCTTCTGTGCGGCCACGAGATCGGGTGGTGTAGCCGCTGTAAAGAGGAAAAAAAGAGCATGCGTGAGATCGGCATCTCTTTCCCCTCAGTGTAGGAAAATGCCCCGTCTTGGAATGCCCAATTTCAGGCATGCGCAGAAGCCTCCTGGGATGTATGACCTAGGCATCCTGGGAGGCTCTGTGCTCCCATTGAGTTTGCTATTCAGAAAGAGGAGGTGCTATATATATATTTTTTTATCCTTATATAAAAGGACTATCTACACTTTTATGTAAAGTAAACATTTTAGTTTAGGTCTTTTTTTAAAGCCGCGTACACACTTCCAATTATAGTGGTTGGAAATTATCTTTCACGATCCTTTCCAACGACTAGCACTGCACGAAGCATGAACGAGTGCTATACATACATCACCGTTCTGCTCTATGCAGAGGGGAGGGGGATAACGACGGAGTGACACCCCACTGTGCTCTCTCCCCCTTCCCTTACATTACGATTGTTCCTCGTTCATCGTCCGTG
>NW_027321413.1:0-2263 GCF_032062135.1 Pyxicephalus adspersus | reverse complement strand
TTCTTTCTTTCTTTCTTTCTTTCTTTCTTTCTTTCTCTCCTTCCTTCCTTCCTTCTCTCTCTCTCTCTTTCTTTCTTTCTTTCTTTCTCTTTTATATAATTCTTCTTTATTTCATCTTTCTTCTCTCTCCACACTCTTGTTTCTCTCTTCTGTTTCCTTGCAATTTTATTACCAACATTCTTCTTATAATTCTTTTTTTCCTTTCTTTCTCTCATCTTTCTTTTTCTCTTATCTCCTCGCTCTTATTTCTCTCTTCTGTTTCACAGTAATTTTAAATTGCCATCAGTCTTCATATAATTCTTCTTTCTTTCTTTGCTTTTTTTATCTTTTCTTCTTTCTTCCCTCGCTCTTCTTTTCCCTGCGGTTTTATTGCCATCAGTCGATATAATTCTGCAGTTTCAGGTACATGGATGATGATTTATTCAGATAAACATAAACGCTTTCTGATGCTATTTTTTGAGGATTTGCCATTTAAAATAAAAGAGCGCTGGGACCTGCAGCAGTTTCCTGACTGTATGAAATAATTTGCTGAGTCTTGGGGAATTGTGGAGAGGAGGAAGGAGAGATCTACACATGTGAATAGCACAACAACCATTAATTTATCACAAACCTCATCAGACTATAATGTAATACTCAGGACTTCACTTAATAAATATTAATCATATCAAATTATTCATTATATACAATTGTGATATTTTGGTCCTAAAACACCCGTGTTGGATTTCCCCTTTCCTTGCTTTCAAATTGCATTTTCATAAATATTACCCCACAGATCAGATGTTTGGATGTTTCTAGTGTTGTGTGAATGATTTATTGTACAGCGCTGTGTAATATGTTGCCGCTATGTAAATCCTGTTTATTATTATTTAGATTAATAGTAATTAATTATTTGCTAATTGGGTCATTTCTGTTCTGTGTTGACTTTAAATACCCAATCAGATGTGGAGGATTATTTGTTGAATATTTCCCATGAGTCTGATTTGGATCGAGCGCTATCTCCAGCCCCCGGCCTCCCCTCACTTTTACACCCGGCAGACGTTTTCCTAGCGGTGATTTTGCCAGCTTTGTGGGTTGATGTTTGCTGGGAACATTTTCTGGTGAGGTTTCCCGTAATCTGGCCAGGTCATGTAAGTAAACATAACAGAGGTTCCGGGAGCTCGGGGAGCCGTGTGTGGCACCCTGATCCATAAAGAGGACGATAATTCCACCAATCTGGAAGTGCCGACACGCTTAGCCATCCAAAAATAGGCCTCTACCTGCAAGTGCTGCCTGATATGTTGGCGCTTTATAAATAAAAGAGAATTATAAAAATATTAATAGGAACTATGCATTCTGCAGCTGATATTGGAAAAATAATATAAGCATTATAAACACTAATAACACATATACAGGCTCTAGAAGTTTCCTTTCTGCCCGTTATAAGTCTTTCAGTCTCCAACTTTTTGCCATTTAATCATACAATGTTCCACACATTGCTTGGCATCAGGTCACATGTGACTGTATATGTCATTTTGATTGGATGCACCAGGGACTTCAACATCCCGTCCAATCAAAAGTAATTATTTTGCTGTCCTGGCTCAGAATATCAGTTTAGAAAGAGGAGGGGAATGTGGAATTATCTTTTAAGCATCAAGCTGAAGTGATATTTGGGTAAAAAATAGAATCAAGTCTTTGTAGTGAGTGCAGATTTGATGGGCCGGCTTAAAAATTAATCCTTTAGTAAATGACCCCCTTATGGCCGGCTATGAATGGCAGCTGCAATGTGACCCTGACAAGATGAACGATCCCAAAAATGACTTCAAATACATCAAAGAACAAGAAGAAAACGTCCTAGAAATAAATGATTATAATGATATTATTCTGCAGTGGTGGAAACATTTCTACTCCGCCATGGAAAATATACGCAGCGTACATAGATTATTGGATGAGATTATAGCCATGATTCTTTATAATATGATTTCTGTATTAATAATAATAATAATAATAATAATAATAATATTATGAATATATATTAAAGATTATTATTTAAAATTATACATAATATTATATCATTCGTTTTTTGCTGCTTTCATTTGCTCTGAGCGGCCGCCATTGCTGTTGTTATTATATATAAATCATAAATAAAAAAAATATATCTAATAATCTGTCTAGCAGGGTCAGTCTGCCTGTGTACAGCACTGCGGTATATGTCAGAGCTATATAAATGTATAATAATAGTGTGTGACTGTGGGGGGACATTAGAGTGTCAGCTCCTCTGTACAGA
>NW_027321412.1:0-2263 GCF_032062135.1 Pyxicephalus adspersus | reverse complement strand
ATGGCCATATTCATACATGAATATGGTAAGTGTTTTTTTTCATTAAAAAAAGTATATAAGACCTACCCTGAAAATAAGACCTAGTGTGTTTTTGGAAGCCCAAAAAAATATAAGACAGTGTCTTATTTTCGGGGAAACACGGTACCTTTCACCTTGAGCAGAAAAGACTAAAAATCTGTCACTGTTATGGATTATTGTAAACTAGTTCCTAGGTTATACCGTACATAGACGTTGCATTGTTTTCCTTTAGAGAGGGGCTTTACCTTTGCGTTTTACTCATTTTATACTGTTAAACATTCAAACTATGGGTTTATGCTGAGATAGGAGAAATAGGAGAAACAGTAAAATGCATTCTGTTGACACTAAATTTTTGCTAATTTGCTATGTACACTCGGCTTTTTTTAATTCTGTTTTGCAAAACTTTTTACTAAATAGAACCTTCCAGAAAATATGCACACAGTGAGTGTCAAACAAGGAAGCACAGCATGGATGGTGGCAATCTTCACCACCTTATTTTTTGGGGCCTCAATGATTAAATTTTTTGTTTGGTCTCTGCTCCTCCTTCAAAGGCAAATGTATTGTATTTTCTGTGAGCACACAGTTAATGTTCAATAATTGCCTTTAAAGTGATTTTTGTTACGACTTTTACATTATAATTTTTCCAATATTAATTTTTTATTTTTTTGCAATAGTTATACGTCCCCATATTTTATCCCTTTAAATATGTTTCAAGTACAGAAAAATACCTGTTTATGTGCCAAAAATCTAGTGTGCTCCTACCTTCCTTCTTGTCATGGTTCTTTGATTAGGAGGACGGATAGAATAGTTTGTCGCCCGGATCCCTTCAACAAAATGGTTTGCTGTCTCCCTGGTGCAAGGGTTTGGCATGTGGTGGACCGAGTGGACAATATACTAAGAGGGGCTGGACAGGACCCAGCTGTCGTGCTCCATGTTGGAACCAACAACAAGATAGATGGAGGATCCTTTTAAAATCAGTTTAAAGAACTAGCTTTCAAGTTGAAGTAAAAGGCCCCCAGGGTTATATTCTCTGGAATATTGCCTGTGCCATGCGCAACACAGGAAAGGCAGGGGGGGCTTAGATAGCTAAACGCATGGCTCAAGTCCTGGTGCAAAAGGGAAGGGTTTGGGTTCATAGAGCACTGGGCTGACTTTTCATTGGGCTACAACCTGTATGCCAGAGATGATTTGCACCTAAATGAAAGTGGGTCTGCTGTGCTAGGGGAAAGAATTAGGGGAATGGTAGAGGGCTATTTAAACTAGGGCAGAGGGGTGGAACGGATAAATAGGGTGGCAGAAAGGTTAGTCAGGGGTCAGACACTAATTGAGGGGGGTTTAGAGATAGTTGGGGGGACGGTTATGGATAAATGTTTGGAGCTTCCCGTGTTACAAACAAACATTGGATTGTGCAGTACTAGTTGTGCTAAAAAACAAAAGGATTTGGCAAACAATGATGGTAAATGCAGCAATGGGCTTAAAAAAGCCTGTTCACCAATGCTAGAAGTCCAGCAAACAAAATAGGGGAGTTGGAAGCCTTAATGAGTGAAGAAAATTATGACTTAGTTGGCATTGCTGAATCCTGGCTTTGTTCTTCTCATGACTGGGCTGTCAATATTCCTGGGTATACTCTCTTTCATAAAGACAGAATCAAACGTAAGGGTGATGGTATCTGTCTGTATGTGAGAAGTGATCTAAAAGTGAATGTGAATGAAGAAATTGCAGATGGAACAAGTTGACATGTGGGGTTGAATAACACACAATAAATTATTGCAGTCTGCTATAGGTCCCCCAGTGCTAAGGAATAAATGGAAAATCAACTACTAGCACAGATAGAAGTGTTTTAATCATGGGAGATTTCAACTACCCTGACATTGACTGGAGTAATGGCACTACAGGAACAGCAAAAGGGAGCAAATTTGTGAATTTAATACAAAATAATGTTATGGTAAATTTTTTACAACTAGAAGAGATAATCTGCTAGACCTAGTTCTTTCTAACAATGCAGAGCTTATAACAAATGTGCATGTAAAAGAGAATTTGGGTAGCAGTGACCATAATATGATTTCATTTAATATAAGAATATAAAGAACACTGAACAGAAATGGGAATGTTTTAAGTCTGTTCTAAAAAAGCACACTGAAAAATATATTCCAATGGGTAATACGTTTAAGAGGCTAAAATTAAAGCCTATGTGGCTCACGGCTGATGTTAAAAAAAAAAAAAAAAAAAAAAAAAAAAAAAAAAA
>NW_027321411.1:0-2263 GCF_032062135.1 Pyxicephalus adspersus | reverse complement strand
TCTCTGTATTTGTAGCTGTGGGCCTTATTGTAGCCACACAATCATGACAACACATTGTAAGATATAGGAATGGGAATAAATATGGGGATTTTTTTTGAGCATTTTCACAGCTTTCCAAGAGTGAATGATGACATGTATATTATAATGTCTGCTGACTCTCCAAGGAGTATAACCAGGACTATGCAAATTATCTGCAAATTTTCAAAGCATGACAGCAGTGTCATAAACCCTGAATAACACTACAGTCCAGCTCAGGAGACCAGGAAGAATTTGCTGCAGAGGTGCATTCAGGGGTGAAATATAGATAGATAGATAGATAGATATTGTGTGTTACTTCCCCCACCTCCTAGATTGTAAGCTCTTCAGGGCAGGGCCCTCTCCTCCTCTATCACTGTCTGTTTTTAGTCTGTCATTTACAACCCCTATTTAATGTACAGCACAGCCTAATGCGTCGACGCTATATAAATCCTGTTTAACATTATTAATAGTAATAATAATAATAATAGTAATAATAATGATAGATAGATAGATAGATAGATAGATAGATAGATAGATAGATAGATATTGTGTGTTACTTTACCCACCTCCTAGATTGTAAGCTCTTCGGGGCAGGGTCCTCTCCTCCTCCTGTGTCACTGTCACTAGTGCTTCAAATTCGGGACTGTCCCAGCATGGGTTGGTAACCTCAGCAGGGAGGACTTTTTTTTCTTTCTTTTCTTTACATGACAACACAACCGGACTTAATATTATAGAAGATGAGCTTTTTTTTCTGATTCAGACCTACCTACTTGTAAAATGTAATTTTTTTCAAACAAATGTATTTTTTTTTCTAAAATATTAATCTCAACATTAAAAATGTATGATATTAAAAAGTAAAGTGGGCTTGCCCTTTTATTGCTATTCTGTGTGGTTGTGTTGTTTTAGTTCTTCTCTTTGCTGGGGGGTATCTCTACACCCATAGCAGACCATGTGACTGCAATGACCGAGCAGTCTGGTTACCTTTTCGTTATTGTTGGTAACAAGAGCAATTTGAAAACACGTTGGGTAAACTAAATGTATATAATTCGGGAGCTGATATGATTGCCTTGAAACACAGTTGTATTCTTTATTATTAAACATGGAGGTTCGAGAGGCATAGTGGATCCCTAATGGTTTTGTTATGGGGCCCATCACACATAATGATACCCCTCTGTAACATTGTCAGGATGTGAACCCAAGACTTCTTCTGTGGTTGCTGGTGGCTCTTTATAATGGCTGGTATAGCCACAAAGAGGAGAAATAGGGGAAATAATGACAGTTAATGGGATGTCCAACAATCTCATATAGGAGTGATTGTCTAATATCCACACACTTATGGCAATGTAGAGTTCTATTTATCAAACAGGGTGTCAGACATTGCTTCAAACATTCCCTTGGGGGAATTTTCCAGGTCCATGTGTTTCAATGGCAGTAATTTATTCACACCAGACAGTGATTCCAAATTTCCTGGTATATAAATATAATCCATAGTTTATCGACTTTTTAGTGCAAAGCCTAGGGGGAAAAAGTCTTTAGGAAAATGGAAATTTATAATTGACCCCCAAAACATCCTTTACATGCTTGATTCTTTTGTGCTTATTGGAATTTACTTCATTCCTCAAAGTACAAAAAGTGGATTTCTTTATTGATCCGGCATTGTTATTTCATTCCACCATCCTAACATTCAGAGTGCCACATGTCATACCCATCTGTTGTGCCAGCATGTAGTTAGCAAATTGTCCTCTGTGCATTGTAACACACATAAGCCCTTTTAAACTGCTATAGTATGATGAAAAGATGGCACCACTTCAACAGAATAAAGTATTTCCTTCCTCCCCTTACTGCAAAGCATGAGGATACCAAATGTCAACATATCAGATGTACAAAGGCCCTCTTTATCAAAGTGATGCTGTGCTGTGGCAAAGTCAAGTTTTGCCGGCAATGGCACCATAGTAACGTCATATTCTGTAGGAGAACAGTACAGCTGCTATAGAGGCTTCATGGTAACCAATTATTGGGACCATTAGAAATGGGAAATTCATGATAACCACAGTGAGATTTACTCTGTGATGGTATATTAACAAGGCAGTGGCATACTCCACGTTTAAAGGCTGTGAATGCGTTATTCTAGTAATTGGACATTTTGCTTTCTTTTTAATCTACTGATGTAGATTGCTTCCACCTGTAGATGGATTGGACAAGAGACATGACGAAAGATCTCATGGCCACCACCAGACTGATTGTG
>NW_027321410.1:0-2263 GCF_032062135.1 Pyxicephalus adspersus | reverse complement strand
TGCTGTTCTTTTTTGCAATTACAATTGTAAGTGGGTGGACATGCTCCACTGCCGAGAAAGCTTTGTGTAGACACTAGCTTAAGTATAATATACAAATCAGTTATCTTTGCCTATTGTGTAATGAAAGCAAATACCTAAATAAACACTACATAGGGCAGCAGTTTTACCTACCCAAGACTTTGTATTTCTGTTCATGACGTCTTACTTTACAACAGCCCCACACACAGCACAGCAGTTGAAGTGGAACTAAAGGTAAAATCAAAAAATGTTTGAGCAGACGGGTACTTTATTGCAGAAGGGACAGGACATGTCTCTAACACAATAAAACAAACTGACCTGCCTGTTCACAATCTTCTGTAACGTACATTGAGCTGTGCATGTTGGATTCGGGCATAGCCGGTTCTCTGGGTATTTTGTTGAATAGGTGATTGCAAGATGCTGATACAAAACTAAATGTATTATTAAATATTTCAGGAAACTTGTATTTCAAATTATTGTATTTATTTATTTATTTATAAATACAGAGCTCTGTTAATTGTGCCTTTGTTCTGTTTGGAGTGCATCTTCAAACCTAATTCAACAATAATTGTAAAAACATGCACATGTCACTCTTTTTCCCCCAATATTTGCATTTGCAATTGTGGATCTTAAATTATTAATAAATCAGCTATGGTCCCTCATTGTGTTAATTTAAATTTTATTGGTCCAAACAGGACTCCCTTGAGTTCCCCTATCCCTTCCTCCTAGTTGCTCCATATGTATCATGGCTAGTTCTGCTCTTTGTTTTCATTGCTCTAGCTCCTATTCTAATTTCTCTTTTCACACTTCTCCCCTTTGAAGCATTGTTTCCTTATGGGCTGATATGAGCAGGGTTCATTTTGGTTTCCCTG
The DNA here is from genome assembly GCF_032062135.1 of Pyxicephalus adspersus. Lineage (NCBI taxonomy): Eukaryota > Metazoa > Chordata > Amphibia > Anura > Pyxicephalidae > Pyxicephalus > Pyxicephalus adspersus. The sequence continues at coordinate 1,373 of NW_027321410.1, read as the reverse complement.
TTAGTGGAGATCTCCTAATTTGGTTTTCCAATATCTTTAGACCAGCATGGACTTAAACAATGACACTATTCTATGGACTTCTAAGGCATCATATCGAATAATTTTATTTAGCTTTAGTATGTAATGTTCTGTTTCAAACCATACAGTCTTATACTATTGAAAATGTAATTTACATTTCAAACTATTGTTTGTATTATTTTTTCTATGTAAAACAAACAAATGAAGATGATTGATACAGAAATCAGAAATGGTGCCAGTATATATCCAAGGATAGTTTCATATTTAATTGTGTTCTATTTTTCACGGCTTTTACACCATCACCAACATCAGTGTAGCCATCTCTATTGTTTGTTCCAGGCAAGCAGTAAAATATGACTCTGGCATACCTATAAGGTATCATACTAATTTGATTAGACTATATTGCTGTACAAGGCACACCAAGGTTGGTAGTAGGTGGAAGAAATATAATTTGATTACTGCTGTTTTCGTTAACTTATAACCAATAATCAAATTAACTGGGAAAACTGACTTCCTACGGTACTAAGAGTTGTTTTCTAGGTTACAAAAATTAAAAAATATATACACATTAAAGGTGACAATCCTTTAAGCAGCACCCCTGACTTACTGCCCTTTTTATTTACTTTTCTCCCTTTAAATCCATGTTCTGAACCACACATCTTTTGCGTGAAAACATCTAGGCCAGTTCCTTCTTACTAAAAGTGAAGTTAACTTTTAAGGTTGATTTATTAGGCAAATTTTCCAAAAGGGACACTTATTCTGACTCAGAGAGTCTCTCCAGTTTTCCTTTGGAGAGACCTGCTCTCACCTCTTGTTCCGTATTATTGATGCCAAGTCTTGCCTTTGCAGCACTGGGCCTCAGGTTTGAATCTCGGCAAGAACACTATCCCGCATGGAGTTTGCAGGTTCTCCCCATGTTTGCGTGGGTTTTCTCCGAGTACTCTGGTTTCCTCCCTCATTCCAAGAACATGCAGTTAAGTTAATTGATTACCCCACAAAATTGCCCTTAGACTTTATTAATGACATTTGACTATAGTAGGGACATTAGATTGTGAGGGACAGCTAGTGACATAACTATGGATTTTGTACAGAGCTGCGTAATATGATGGTGCTATAAAAATACTGTGTAATAATGTGAAGAAAAATATCTTCAATTAGGCACAAACAATGCAAAAACTCACTTGGGTTTGAGGTTCCCTATAGACTCACACTGGAGTTAGTGCTAGGTAAAGGACTGCAAGTCTTAAAAGAATGAGAGGGCAGGGTAGCAAAATGCATAGCTCCCTGGTATGGGAGTATGCCAGCTAAAAAGATGGCTGATTTTGCAACGTCCTCCTTTATTAATTATATCCTCC
>NW_027321409.1:0-2264 GCF_032062135.1 Pyxicephalus adspersus | reverse complement strand
AGCTGACCTAAACCCAACTAAAATGAATATAGTACATTTCTGGGCTGGAGAATAAGAGACCCAGAGTGGTTGTCAACCCACTCCACCTAGCACTGTGTGTTAGTACAACTCAAAGAACCTCAACCTAGGTGCCTACTTACCTCTGATGGACCGTGGTGGTCTCCTTCTGTGTTCACTCTACTACAGCCTAAATTCAGACACCTATATAGTGTCTCCCCACAGATTTAATATGGGGGCATACAATGTAGGTGTATGCCCTCATATAAGTCTAGAGTTATTATTATTATTATTATTATTATTATTATTAATATTATTAATAATAATAAACAGGATTTAGATAGCACCAACATATTATGCAGCGCTGTACCTTAAATACGGGTTGCAAATGACAGACAGATACAGAAAGTGACACAGGAGGAGAGGACCCTGCCTCCAAAAGCTTACAATATAGAGTTAGAAAAGAAATCCGTCTGGAAGAGAATAGACATCAGAGGAAGCTACTGCTGTCAACCGGATTTGAGATTGACTTCATCCTTACATTTGTTTGCCCTTTTTTGTAGATAGTCATCTCCTATTTATAAGTCACTTAGATGTTTCTGTTGCACTCTGTGTATTCAGTGTACAAGCATACTTAGACTTTCCTTCCATCATCAAGCCTTACCCTTCTCATTAGTGCTATCCATGGTCCCCCTTTGTCATCTACCTGTGTCTTAACTTTTCCATCAACCAAAACAGTGTCATACATTGGCATTACCAAGAATAGTCTGGATTTGAATGCAACCTAGAACCTGTCCTGCCAGAAGTGATGAGCACTGCTGATGGGATTCACCACAAGAGGAGGGAATACAGAGAAAGAACAATGCTGGTGACTTTAATTTTAAGGAAACTCCCAGTTGGAAGTGTAGGGGCTTTGGATGATGATAGTATTTTTTTAAAAATTAAACTTGTTTCTAGAGGGAATGGGTTTGGAATTGGAATTGGGTTTATTCTAGTCTTTTTTTGGGTTTGGTCCACTTTAAAATTATCCTAATGGAATTTTCTCAGCTGTCATCAATTAATTCTGGCTGGTTGGTAAAGAATACAGCAATTCATTAAAAAAATTAATTTGCTTTTTAATATTATTCCCACACTTTGGTAGATATACATAAAACATTTGCTATTGAAGATAAGTCACAATGGCACAGTTGGAACAAACACATGTGCTGGCTGTATTGATTGATATAGCGTGTCCTTTAGTTTTTAATACATATAAACAACTGCTGATTCCCTGTGATTGTGGCTGGAAATATAACCAACAAAAAACATTTGTCATTTTGTAAGTGAGTAGTTACTAGAGCCGTTTATTCACAAAAAACTTTTTCAGTAACTTTAAAAAAGCAGAACTAAACCTTAAAGTCCCACTTTGCAAATTTGCAATTTAGACAGGAGGTTAGTGCAGAAAGGGACAAGCGATGTCCCTTCTGAAATATCTTTTCTTACCTGCCTATTGAAACTGAGCTGTCATTTCCACGTTTGTTGCTAGGTTTACCCAGCAATCCTTAATCCCCTGTGCCAGGAATTATTGAATTCTCAAGCTCCTACGTGGGAGTTATGCCATCCCAACCCGGCCAATCAAGATGGCCAAACACAGGACAAGTGAGAATCAATGGGTTTAGTTCAACTGTAACAATAAAAAATTGCAACAAGGCATGGCCTTTATTGCTGAAGAGACATGCAATGTCCATTCTGCAATATAATAACCTTACCTGACTGATTGCAATGTTTTTATTTACTCTCACCTGTCCTCGTTCTGTCATGGGAGCTGTCACTTCACACAGTCCTCTTCCCGATCTTCAGCCATCTTGATTGGCCAGGTTGGAATGAAGCATGAACGAGAGTTCATTCAGTCTTGGCAGCCCTGGTGATGATCACATACCTGACATATCCTGGCATCATAAAGTGCATGCACAGCTCAGAGTGCTTTAACAAAAAAACAAAAAATAGCAAACAGGCAGGTAAGTGTGTTTTTTGCAGAAATGAAGCCAGTTCCTTCTGCAATAAAATTAATATCTGACTGGACTTTAATTGTGAATTGCAGAACTATATTTCTGCTTAATGTGAAAACTCCATGAAAGTGGTTTATTTACCAAAGGAATGAAAGCTGTTCACCTACAAAGGGGAGGCAGCATTTTCTGTAAATGAGATGAAACTCTGCTGACTTCAACCATCCCAACAAATGCAAGAAAAAGAAAAAGTGTTTTTAAATGTTCTTTGTACATATAACT
>NW_027321408.1:0-2265 GCF_032062135.1 Pyxicephalus adspersus | reverse complement strand
CCATTAAATTATAGTAGTGTAGCTGCATCCTTTGCCTTTTCCTTCTCTCTCTCTCTGAGACATCAAGAAACCTACACTAGACAGGGATGGGAACCCATGGCCTGCACATTCACAAGGCTTGGAGAAAATTTTAAGCAGTGGAGAAACAACATGAAGTAGTTGACTACTGAGTTTGACTACGGTGCTGATTTATTGCACTTTCTATCCAAGTACAGAAGCCAGAGATAGCCAGCCAAATAGCATTATTTTCCAAGGTAACAATGTCAATCCACATACCAGGTTTATTTTAGAAGAGAAAAGGATAAAAAAATTCTTGGTTTTTATCCCCATTAGGGATTCTTCCCTGTCCATGAAACACCATTACATATAATGGGGGAAAGGCTGTCATTGGGACAATGAAGCAGAGCTGCTATCAGGGGGGGACAAGGGGTAATTCAGTACTGAACCTAATCAAAACAGCTTGACATTTGCAATGCTGGAACATTTAAATATGGAGCAGGCCCTTGAAGTTACCTAGCATGGGGCCCAGAAATTTCTAGTGTTGGCCCTTCAAGGCGGCACAGGGTGCAGTAAAATCACGTTCTATGTGTCTATGCCTTCTGTACTTTTGCAACTACAACATTTTGCATTTTCAAACTTTCATTGCTGCTGACAATGGTCACCAAATGGGAATTTCTTCATTTAGTATAAAGGAGTCAATAAAAACCTTACCGGAGCTTTGACTCACCTCTCAGCTATCTATACCCAAATAAAAAGTTGAGCCACAAGCCTCGTACACACACTCAATAACTGTTGCTGAAAACAATCTATGGTGATCTTTTTCAGCAACAGTGAATGCATTAAGCTCTCTTCTGTTCAATGGAGAGGAGAGGGACAATAAATAGCCACAATAACACTGTTTTGTTCAGCAATCCGTCAAGGTGGTTCAGCAAATGACTAACTCTATACTAAAATCATTTTTGTTTAATTTAATTATCCTATTTGAAATAGAAATAAACATATTAGCCCCTAAAATAAATTAAATATTTGATAAAAAATAGTTTTTTTTTTTTTTTTAATGATCCAGGAATTTGATAGGATTTTTATGGAGCCGCCTGTGTTGCTTGCTGCCTTCCATGTTTGTTTTTACATCATGTGTGGAAAGCTGTATGGACAATTATTGTAGGTAATAATTGTTACAACTATGGTTCTTTGTTGAAGTGAAAGATATGTATACATATTACTATATGTTTTATTTTTTTATTTTTTTTAAAATAGTTGAATATGTGTCCATATATTGTAGATCTCCTGACATGTCCTGAAGAAGCGGTCACATTTGCCGTGAAACGCGTCAACTGATTTACCACCACTCTTGTTGGTGTCTATACAGGAGATTGGATGCACTATGTATACACATTTTTTTATACAGCTACCACTATCATTGTTGTTGCTATTTTGTACTTGAATAAAGGTTTTATTGGTTTATACTGGATTCTAATTGGCCTGAAAAGTCCAACTATTATGCGATTCATGTGAACTGCGGGAACACTAAATACACACTGCAGCTTGTTAACTCATACGAACCCAAAACTGACACACTGCAGCATGCAAATGCATATAGGACCCAGCACTGACACACTACAGCATGGTAATCTGTAAGGACCAAGAACTGACACACCGCAGGTAAGTAACTCATAGCACTGACACACTGCAGCATGGTAATACGTATGGGACCCAGCACTGACACACTGCAGCATTGTAATCTGTATAGACCAAGAACTGACACACCGCAGGTAAGTAACTCATAGCACTGACACACTGCAGCATGGTAATCTGTATGGACCAAGAACTGACACACCGCAGCTATGTAACTCATATGGGCCCAGCAGTGACACACTGCAACTTGTTAATGCATATAGACCCATCACTTGAACACTGCAGCATGTTAAAGTATCTGGACCCAGAACGGATGGACTGCAACCTATTGACATATATGGACCCAGAAGTGACATGCACAACAGTGACAACCTTCTACACATTGCATTCATCTATTAATGGAAATATAAAGAAACAAACCCAAATTTTATCCAGTAAAAGACTCATTAAATCAGGTCTTGTAGTCATCATCAGGAAAATGCAGGAAGAAGGGGACAGAAAGAATATAACAAGAAGTCCCTTTTACTGTAATAGTCTTTTCATTCTAGGATCACCAGGTATTATTTTAATGTCGCCCGCAGATTTAAAAATATCAAACGTTTGAAATTCCATGTTAAAGCTTTTAGTGAG
>NW_027321407.1:0-2267 GCF_032062135.1 Pyxicephalus adspersus | reverse complement strand
CTTATAGTATGGTAAACCTAGAAATAGTGCCTGAGCCCATGTACTGGGTAATATAGCTCTGGTATGCAGTTAATTAGCTTTTCTATACTGTGAGGCCTAACCACTTTCTCACATCAACATAAATATATATTCCATTTTCTATGGAAACCCTTAAAAAACCTGGAGGGCTGTCATTATGGATCTTTACATTTGAAAGAACTAGTTGATTTTGCTGTAATGCTGATCCAACAGCTCTTATATGTTCTGATGAACTGATCCACAATAAGTATACATATCAGGAGGTCTGTGGTTTCCTCACACAACCTAAAACCTGCAGATTACCTAAAACCTGCAGGTTATTTGGTTTCCACTCAAAATTGGAAAATATGAATATAGTAGGGATGTTAGACTCTAATCCCCTTTTAGGGTCTTACCAACATATTAGTGCTGCATAATATGTTGGTGCTATAAAAATACAAGTTATTAATAATTTGCTTCTTCACATTCTCCAGTTTGGTCATCATAGATCATCCTACGTCTTCTATTTATCCAGCAGTGGAGTCGGGCATTAGGAATCATACCAGTTCTGAGGCTGTTTTAAATAGCCAGTTAGATTCAGCTCATGCACTACCCACATTTAATAAGCTATGGGACCTGAGCAATTGATATGTGTCAGGTTTAAAAAGCATAAAATAGCAATCCTATGTGAAAGGTCTCCTGTTTTTGCACATTAATTTGCCTATCACAAATTATACATATTTTTCAAATAAAACCTAATAGCTAAATAGAGTCCGATGGCATCATAACATGCATTGATTTGCAGCAGATATATGGGAAAAGGCAGAAAATGACTGTGTTATTTCACAGATGGTTAAAGTTGGTAACAAAAAGCAGATAGACTAATTGGACTATGTTCCCTTCTCGGGGGAAAATATTATCTCATTCTATACAAGGGTTACTGACAAAAGTTTCTCAACAAGGTCACTTTGCAGTTCTGTCTTGCCAGTTACCAGCATTAGTGTTTTGATGGTTGTTCTGAAAAAAGCAATGTTGCCAGTTTTGATTTAATATTATTATTTTCCACTCAATAATACTATGAGCCATGGATCCAACAGACAGCCATTTTAAATCTCTTCTCTACAATGTAGAAACACAATAAGTGACAGAAGACGTAGTTGAGTATCTAGCAATAAATCTATTTAACAAGCATTTGTGTGTTTACATAGACAGAGACATTAATCAAATTATACTTCTGTTTTCTTCAGACGCAATATATTCCGTTTAACACAGCTGTGATATTTACACAGCGTGAGTTCATGTGCAGTAATGTGCATTGAGCGCTTTGAGAAATGCAAGCTAAAACCAAATGCACGAAATGTAATATATTTAAACAATTCACTGGGCAAGTATTTTTTTTTCGGTGTGAAAGGGTATTTTTATTATGTAACCTTACTTGGAGTGAACGTTCTTTGAATGGCTGAACATCCTTTGAAAAAAAGTGAATATTCACTTAGAAGAGTAAAGTAACAGAGCAAAAAATTGTTTTATTCAATGTACAAACCTAGCAGTAAAGCATTAAAACATTCTGTTTTTTCAGTGCTATGCTTTGAGCCCTTAACCAGCCCATTCTAAAAGTGGAACTTCATATTAAAATACAAAAGTATGTAAACAGCTGGGTTTTTTTATTTTGCAGAAGAGGCATTTTGTGTCAAACCTGGAGGAAGTTGTTGATGCTGGTGAGAAAGCTCAAGGATATTGCATCACTAGAGGTCGGGTGAGTAAAGTTCTGCATTATGCTTGGAGGCTTTAAAGAGGAAGTAAACTCAAACCTCACCCAAAACAAAAAAAAAAATACACTTACCTTCCATCCCGCAGAACAATCGATCGGTCTGGAGGTCTCTTACATCGTGTCCCCCGTCGTCCCAATTTTTTTCCCTTTTGACAAAAGGGCTCCTTCTGCGCATACTGGAGATGCCTGGGCATGCGCAGAAGGAGCACCCAAGAGCCTCCCGGGATGCGTGACTTAGGTATCCCAGGAGGCTTTGCACTCCCATTCATTAGAGGGGAGTGCTGCACACTTTTTTTTTTTTAAAAGGTGTTGCACTTAAAAAAAAAAAAAAAAACAAACAGAATTTTTAACTTACATAAAAAGTAAAAATTCTGAGTTTAGGTAAGCTTTAAGATTAAGAATTAAGCAGTTCACAGGTCAGAATGAGTTCTGTTAGCTGTACCGGTATTTAACACCCTTCTTTGTACAGATCCCTTCTCTGTACAGATTTTTTTTTTTT
>NW_027321406.1:0-2268 GCF_032062135.1 Pyxicephalus adspersus | reverse complement strand
ACCAGACGTGCAAATGACGTGGTGATAATGGAAGAGAATGACTGGGAGATATGGACAGAATGTTGTCACTAGATAATATTAGAACAAAAATCTTGCTAGGGTCTGAAATAAAATAATAAAGAAATCTCGAAAATTTTAAATAGATTTTTCTATGATAACGACTCTGATTTTTGTGATTGGGTTTACCGTAAAATTTAACCAAAAATAAAGCTGCGGACCCAAGCTCTACTCCAGACACCTAAAAACTGCAACTTCAACATATTTTTCCTCTTTCTACCACTTGACTGAAAGCATGATTAAATTTTAATTATAAAAAAAAAACCTGAGACTTAACTTTACTTCTGCAGAACCCCTTGATCATTGCACAGACAAGTGATCAGATGATGTTTCCACCTGAAAATGCATAAAATAGACATGTTTTTCATTATAAAAAAGGGTATTCTAAAACAAATTTTTTTTAGATTTGTTCCATCATTTAAACACTTTGAAGTAAGGTGGCTGACCCTGCCCATAAGATACTAGACCCCACTATTATTCCTACCTTAGAGTTTGTTACACCCTTTATGTGAGGGTGCAGCACCATCTACTGGTGACCATGAACCATTTATAAAACATCAAAAGCAAGTGAGAAATTATAACCAAGGCTTGGATGGTTTTAATGCTTTTGTTGTACTTATGGATGAATTGCTCCACAGTGGATGCAGCTACAGAGGTCAATGAGGCCTTTTTTTTCAGCTCACATACTGTACATACATGACCATGTCACATGTTCTCAGTTTGTCAGTATATAACCAATTTAGATTCAAACAGCAGCATTTTATGATTTCTGCTAAATGGTCACTTTTTTATTGATATTGTTACATTTACTGAAAGATAATACCGATCCATTACTGATCCCTTACTGAAAGATAAAACTGATCCCCCTCAGCTTAATTACGTAGTGAGTGCCACCAAATCATTCACAAAGAGTGGATAGGCTTTCAGGACATCACTAGTTCTATGCTTATCCAGTGCTTTGCTAGGTTTTGAAAATGAGATCACATGAAAATCTTTTATCAATACACAGGAAAATGTTGATTAAAAATGATCAGAAAAGTTCCCGAAGACTGGAGAAAATAGACTTTTATGGGAGAACCTGGAAGATCCAGCAAACCTGGAATGGTTCTGGCCTAGGACTGAAAACATTTGCTTACAGGAAACAATTTTCAAGTAATTCATTCAAGGTTTGCTGGATCACCCAGGTTCTCCTATGATAGTCTATCTCAGTCTTTCTCAACCTTTTTAACATGGGGGAACCATTGAAATAACTTCCAGTTCTTTAGGGAACCCCTGCTATGATTACTATATCCACAGCTCACAGTATATTAGTGTGGTCAATGGGAAGAATGTTACCATCAGCAGGTTCTCCTCCAGTTTCCTCACACATTACAAAAACATGCAGTTAAGTTAATTGGCTTCCTCCCCTCAATTGACCTTGGACTGTATGAATGACATATGACTATTTCCAAATATTATATTAGCAATGTGAAGAGAACAATATCCCAATAATGTACCAAGAATGCTGTGGAAATTAAGATATTTGGTGTAGTACCTGGAAAAAAAATGGCTGGGCAATGTGCAGGGAATGAGATTGGGGCAGAGCCAGAACTTTGGCACAGGATCAGAAAGGATGGTGAACTCTCTATATCTCTAAATCAGTGTTTCTTGACATTTGTACCACGGGGGAACAGTTAAAATAATTTTCAGGTCTTCAGGGATTCTCTACCATAATTACTATATCCACAGCTCACAGTATCTTAGAGTGAATGTCGGCTGGAAGAATGCATCTCTCATTCCTGGCTTGTGGGAAGAATGTCAGCCTTACAGATAGCCAAAAAAGATCATTGGTATCTGGTAAACTGACCAATGAGCCAAATTGTTCATGGAACCTTTAACAACCTTTGGAGGAACCCTGGTTGAGAAACACTGGTATAAACCTAGAGATAGAAGAAGTGACATAACATTTAGTCCACCATACTGGCAGATATAAAAGCTGTATATTAAAGTGCAACAATGGACAACATAAAATAATGACATACATGATGCAGGCACTATCACTGGTATTAACACAGCAGTTTTTATTCTACATCCTTGTAACATAATTTAAATACTGCTTGATCCTGCCAATAAACCTAATATTTTTCCACTTTAATGCTTGTTCTGCAGTCAAATCACCAGCATCCTGTGGAACAGGAGGACTTAAAGTTTTAAACTTTAGTGACAGAGGTA
>NW_027321405.1:0-2268 GCF_032062135.1 Pyxicephalus adspersus | reverse complement strand
GCGCTGCATAATATGTTGGCGCTATATAAATAGTATATTAAGGATATCATATCAGGATTGTCCAGAATTGTATAGAAATATCAGGCAGTGTATGGTCATCCTGCTGAACCCAGGTTTCCTTTCCTTAGGGACCCCGGCATTTGATCCCCCAGGGACCCCAGCATTTGATCCCCCAGGGACCCCCTGAGCTCTACTTTTTGGATGGAATGAGTTGGATTCCGCTCTTCATTGCTGGTCACGTCATGTGAATCTAAGGAAAACCTGGAATACAGAAAATTGTTTTCATTCTTACCCGTAATTTTCCTTTCCAGGCGATTTCTTTATTTTGTGGCTGCTGTGAGCCAATCACAGGATTATCGGGTACTGGGGGGTTAAAACCTTCAATGATATATAGATGCAGAATAAACCGTCACACATTATTTACCAAACAAGGTTTTCCATTGCAATATGTATATTTGTTTGCAAATATTATTATTATTTCTATTTACATTCAAAGAAAAAAAATATTTTTTGATGGCCAGAAAAATGTGGTCATGCAGATTTCTTTCTCTTTATACTTTTCAAAGATTTACATACAAAGGAAATGACGAAATAATGGGTTCTATTTATAAAATGGAATCAGTCATATGTCAATGGGCACAGCAATATAATAATAAAAATGATAATTATTAATACCAATAATTAACGATAATAATAATAATTAGTAATAATAATAATAATAACAAAGATGATGATAATATTATTATTAATAAAAATAATAATATCCAGCAGGAGGGCTTCCGGCTTATGTTACCCTGAAAATACTGAAGCAATGGCGGATCACAGCAGAGGACAATAAAAACTTCTCTAGGAAAATTTTGTAGGTGCAGACCCTCAGGGGACTCTGTGGCCCTGATTTATTCTCCAAGGCTGGAGAGGATACACTTTCATCAGTGAACCTGGGTGATCCAGCAAACCTGGAATGGATCCGGTCCAGGTTTCAAAACATACCAAATTACTTTAACAAAATCCATTGCAGGTTTGCCAGATCACCCAGGTTCACTGATGAAAGTGTACCCTCTCCAGCCTTGGAGAGTTTTCATAAGTAAAGGCCAGTGTGTGCCGAGACCGGAGTGTAGAGAATCAGAAGACACCATCGAGAACTTTCTGTTCCACTGCCCCTTCATGGAAGAAAATGGTGGGGGGCTCTAGATATTCCCTGATTCAGTCACATGAGTTATACAGAGGGGGCATATGGGGCATTCCAGACTCAGCGGGATTTTGATATGAGGGTGAGGATATCAGGGGGGTCCGGATGACGGTGAGGATATCAGGGGGGTCTGGATGAGGGCGAGGATATCAGAGGGGTCCGGATGAGGGTGAGGATATCAGGGGGGTCCGGATGAGGGTGAGGATATCAGAGGGGTCCGGATGAGGGTGAGGATATCAGGGGGGTCCGGATGAGGGTGAGGATATCAGAGGGGTCTGGATGAGGGCGAGGATATCAGAGGGGTCTGGATGAGGGCCACCTACTTATTGTAAATGACAAAATCATATAAAAGAAGGGCTTTCATCCATTGATTCCCCTCCAGAAAAGTATAAAGTTTGTCTCTCTGCATTGTGCTTCATCTTTTTATTGAATGTCATTTCTTGGATCAGACTGATTATAAATCAATATCAAAAATGAAAATCCTAAAATATATTGAGACAAACATAACCATGGGATTCAATCCTGGCATTGAAATGTAACAACATTCATTTATTTTACCACATTCACTGCAAAAGTGAAATCAGTAATATGATCAGAGGAAAGTATTGAGGACGCACAATATTTATGTTTTATCTATTGCTTAATATCATAATATAAAAACTTAATCATCTCATATATTGACTTCATAATACAACACCTACTAATAAATATTCCCGTCATTGGTGGTCCAATTGTCCAATCCCAGCATATGCTAAACGTAGAGAAATAATACAATTGTATCTACACAGAAACACGGGAATTGTTGGACATAGTCAGGACTATTGGTAAAAATAATTTACATATATAAACAAAATCAGAATAAAACATTTATGTTCACACATCAAAGCATTGTACCACATATGGAGTACCAGCATGATAAGTAATCAATAAACCAACACATTTCCCAAATAATAATTATTTAGGTTTCAAAAAAAGGAATACATTTTTTTTTTAAATTGAGCCAATTTGGAGCGTTAAGGAGACTCAACGCATTTCGCAGCATAGAACGCTGCTTTGTCAAGAGAAGAAGGAAAGCAGAT
>NW_027321404.1:0-2269 GCF_032062135.1 Pyxicephalus adspersus | reverse complement strand
GTCGTCCGGACGATGGACGACACCGACTGTACACACGGAAGATTTTCGCCCGATAATTGGCCGATGCCGATTATCGGGCGATAAAAATCTGCCGTGTGTACGTAGCTTAACTCAACCCCATTAGCATATGATACGCCTTTGTGAAGAGAGGTATCTCTGTGCGGACAACTTCAGTATCAGCTTATCAGGGAGGAACAATAATGCCAATAATAGATAAGGTGTTTTAAGCTGTTTGATTCCTCCCCCCCAAGAAGCTTTAACCAGTGAAGAATAGCTAATAAACTTGCAAGAGATTGTCATATAAAGTCAGTTGGTACCTTATCACTCCATAACCCTAAAATTATATAAACTCTGCCACATAATGAATGTGTGAAATCTGTCCCTTATATCCTGGGTATAAATAGGCCAGATATTGTTGGTCCTCATTGGCATCAAGCCGAGTTCGTAAGCAGTGCTCCTTCTATGTCCATGTGTACTTAACTGCTTTATTTTTATTAATATGTTTTTTTTAGGGCGGGGGCAACTACAACCACTGTAACCACAAGCAGCCGTTTACACATCTCCTTAGTTATTTATGTCAGGTTAGGTCATTACTGACCAAATGTTGATTTTCCATTATGCAGTCCTGGAATCACACTGCTGTTCAGTGATTATGTGGAGCCAGAAAGCCCCATTATTTTTTTGCCCACAGTGAGGTAGATGCAGGAAAGCATTCAACCAATTTTATTTACAAATTCAAGTATTAATCAAGGACACCACATGTGCAGACAACCTGTCAGGAAACAATATATATATAAACATTTATTGACTTTTTAGATTGTGTCAAAGGTTAAATAAAAATATATTTTTTCTTGGACAGATAAATAGTGAAATTAGTGTATTTACTGGTTTTTTTTTTGGACAGAATTGTTTGTGCAGTAAGCCTCAACCTTACTATTCTGCATCATCTTAGACAGCTGGTGCAGCTTTGAGCTTCATATGGACCTCAGATAGGTGTTAGATAAATGTTGCTGAAAAACAATCTTTCATGATCTTTTCCAGTGACTGAGGAGGAATAAGCGACTTACACACAGTGCCATTCTGTTTTTTGGAGAATAGAGGACAAGCAAGTGGCACCCCGCTGTACTCCCCTCTAATGATGAACAATGTCAGGAGACAGCGGAGAAGCAGAAGAAGAAGAAACTTCCACAAACGTCATGATGCCAGAACCTACCCACCGCCCTGAGCCTACAATCTGTACGGGAGACATGGTCCGCAGATCTGGCTGGTGCATCCCCCCCCCAGCAGAGTCCTTCACCTGACCCCGCTTTGAGACGCACCGGCCAGAGCCGCTGACCATCAAAATTTTCTCACAGACTACTGGTTGGTGACTGCTGCTCTAGGCTGTTCTGTTTTCCTGGATCATTCTCGGCAACTTTCATATAAAAAGCCTGAAAACATAGGCAAAATATTAGCAGCAGTGACTACTAATTGTTGCCAATATGTGATCGTCTCAGGCTAAAATCCAGCATGTGTACAGTGGTCCCCTGATATGGTTTCTCAATCTGTCCTGGAAGACCACTCTCTAATAATATGGAGGATGATGCAGTGGGGTGCCTCAGGCTCCACCTCTACCTTTTCCCTCTCCATAGAACAGAACATCGCCTTGTGTTTAGTCCTCGTTTATTTTACTGTCACTGGAATTTATTGGGAATGAGGGTTTCCGGCGACATAAATCTAGCATGTGTACATAGCCACTCACAACTCCACACACAGTAGTATGATAAATAATGTTTACAGAAGTGTTTTTACCTCTGACATAAAAAAATGTCTAAAAAATGCTTCTTGATAATTTGTGACACATAGTATAGTGTTTTGTTCCTTACCTAACGGTCACTTTACATTCTTTTGCTTCCAAAACTGGTTAAACGACTTCCTGGGTATGTATAGAAGCATTGGGTGCTTTGGGACTGGGTAAAGCAACACCATGGTTCTGTACATGTTGGTGTCCACAGACATGGGATTGTTGAACAATCCAGAAACGAACGACTTTTATCTTATTTCTGTAGGTACCTTAATATAATTATTATGTAGGGCTGGTTAGGACTGTTTAGGATTAACCCGGATATCAATCTCATTCATAACAGTATGCAATAATGCACTATGCTATCTAGTGCCCTCTAAGATTAGATGACAGTAAAGCTGCGTACACACGGCAAATTTTTCTCGCCCGATAATCGGTATCGGCCAATTATCGGGCGAAAATCTGCCGTGTGTACAGTCGGTCGTC
>NW_027321403.1:0-2269 GCF_032062135.1 Pyxicephalus adspersus | reverse complement strand
CCTACAAATACTGGGACAACACAAAGGTAAAAAAAAAGAATTACAGGTTCCAGCAATGTCTATATTAGAATATCACATGGCGATTCACAATGCCAGGAGCTCTGCCCAGCTATCCCCACCTGTCTTCTTGCGGGACTGGCTGGACCCATGCAAAAAATTGGCCCACCTGAATGATTGGCTTCCAGGTGACAGCTGTCCTTGGCTGCCCTCTTGCTGGATTGGCTGGACATGATAGGAAGAGCTCTGCATAGATGGGTGAAGCTCTTGTTACTGTTCACATGCATTGAACATCGTTTAACTCACTTTTTCTCAACCCAGCTGCTTCCATGGCCAATTAAGGTGGATAACCTGATTGGTTATGACATTTGAAGGTGTAGCTAATGACAAGCTTTCTTTTGTTCTATTTGCTAGTACCCTGAAGTGCCTCTTTCTACCCCAAGTGCCCCTATGACCTCATTTGTTCATAAGTACCTCTTGTGACCTTTGAGTGATTCCTTTAACTTCATGTGACCCCCACGTGTCTCTAGTCGCCTCTTACGACACCCAGTGCCTCTCTGAACCTGTGTGTCTCTTGTGACTTCAAGTGCCTCCTGTATTCCTCATGACCTTGTATGAGCCTGTGGCCCCGTGAGCTCCTGCTCTCTCATCTATCTTCCTACTGCAGGTCATTGATTCCGGCCTGTTCCAGGCTACATCTGCTTGCTGGCCCTCACACTCTGTACAGATGATCATTGTCCCCTATTTATTGTGCATAATATGTTGGCGCTATATAAATCCTGTTTATTAATAATAATAAGAAGAATAATAATGATGATGATGAATCGTCAATGAAGCAAAAATTCACAGGGAATCTAAACTTTTACAGCTGTCACCAAAACTCGAGCTGGAAGTCAATTATCAAATGAGAACATCTGGTTTGGTAACAACTATCTAAATGGGGAATTATCATCACTATGTATGATATGATTTCCTCTCACTTCCTGTTGTGTGTGTCATGGACAGGAAATTAGAGAAAAATTACCTGTCCGGACAAAAACAGTAAAAACTTACCAATGAAAATTTAACCCATTCTTCCTTTATCCATGACTAGAAATACATACACGTTATACATAGTATACACTAAGCTCCCACACAAACCCATTGTGTATAGGCTGAAGGATTGCTCTAGGAATGTAACTAGGAAACCAGCATTTTCAGCAACATTTTCCACGATTATTGAGCTATAATTACTGCAGATAAGCTTGGCACAGCTGTCACTGAGTCTCTAAGGGTGTTCAGCTTGCTCATTCTATTTTCAAGTGAATGCCCTGGAGGTTGCCTATCAAACCGGGCAAACAATGGAACAGGTCATGTGACGTCTCATAAAACCTCTACTTGTAGCAGAGACCTCCAGTCACTGTCAATGGTTCAACTCAAACTCATTTAAAAAGCAGCAACAATGCTTTAAAGAAAAAAAATGGTATTTAAAAAAAAATTTATAAAGAGATAAAATTGCCACATAGTCTCTCCATTTCTTCATTTCATGCCACTTGTAATTGCTAAAGCATACTGCATGACCTCTCACCAGCTGTTACTTATAACAAGCCATGTCAGAGGCTCGAGGTTGGGGAAAAGAATTGCAAAACGTTTCAGCAAGCATGAAAACATGGTGAAAGAATTCCCTTTTTTTGAAAAAGAAAAGTATATTTATTAGTAAAGCCAACAGGGCTGGTTGGAGGATATGTCCACCAAGGCAATTGTCTTTAATTATCCTAAAAAGAGCACAAAGCCAAAAAAATGACTAAATAATGAACTGGTAACAATTAAACATAATACAATGGCTTAACAGATATTTATATATCTTTTATATTTTATTTTACATTTCTATCTATCTATCTATCTATCTATCTATCTATCTATCTATCTCCTATTGCATTCTCTAAAGTCTAAAATTTTAATAAAATAAGGACAATAAGAGCTTTAAGACCTTCAGCAGGCTTTTAAATTTACTTTTTGTACCATTGCAATTTAAAACAGACTTGTTTCTATTGCAATTTTCCCAATGTCCTATTCACAAATTAGTAAATCAGTGCAAGGTATTATAAGTGAAATATGCACATATTATATAATATTAGGCACATAATAAAACAATACACAGAAATAAGAGATACACAGGA
Organism: Pyxicephalus adspersus; assembly: GCF_032062135.1. Classification (NCBI taxonomy): domain Eukaryota; kingdom Metazoa; phylum Chordata; class Amphibia; order Anura; family Pyxicephalidae; genus Pyxicephalus; species Pyxicephalus adspersus. The sequence goes on along the minus strand of NW_027321403.1, from coordinate 113 downwards.
TTTTTCCAAGTGTACAAATGTATCCCAATTCTTCTGCAGAATTGTCAGATGTAATAAATGGGGGGCCGTGCATTGTGTAATGCTTAGTATAAATTAAACCTTATGGCTTATTC
>NW_027321402.1:0-2271 GCF_032062135.1 Pyxicephalus adspersus | reverse complement strand
CATTTACCTATCTTACTTCCATCTACCACTGCAGACAAGAACAACGCCAGTGCCATTTGTACGGAACGCAGGGCAGGCCAAATATTTTAATGAACTAAAGCAGCCTTCCTTAAACTTTTAACACTGGTAATATTATTGTTATTATTATTACTAAACAGTAGTTACATAGGTTGAAAAAAGACATAAATCTATCAAGTTCAACACCTACGGAAATTAACATATCACAGATATAAAACCCCATGGACAAAGCAGATCCAGAGGAAGGCAAAAAAAAAATGGTTCAATTTGCTTTAACGGGAAAAAAAATCCTGATTCCATGAGCTAACTGGGTGTTCCCAGGATCACCAGTCTGTTTAACTTTACTTCAAAGCCTTATAACCCAGTTATATTCTGTGCTTCTGGAAAAGCATCCAGCTTTTTCCTAAAGCAATCTATGGAACTTGTTGAAACTACTTCCCGAAGGAGCCTATTCCACATTTTCACAGACTTTACAGTGAAGAATCCCTTCCTTATAATGAAAATAAACTTCTTTTTCTCCAGACACAGACTGCCCTCTTGCCCTTTGTAACGATCTTAAAGTGAATAGTTGTGAAGAGTTCTCTATGTGGAATATACAGTTAGGTCCATAAGTTTTTGGACAGAGACAACTTTTTTCTAATTTTGCTTCTGATTTAATCTAATTTTCTGATTTGATTTAATTTCCACAATTAATTTTAAATGAAACAACTCAGATGCAGTTGAACTGCAGACTTTCAGCTTTGATTTAGTAGGTTTAACAAAAAGTGTGAGGCACTAAAGCCTTTTTTTTCACAATCGCTTCATTTCAGGGGCTCAAAAGTAATTGGACAATTGACTCAAAGGCTTTTTCATGGGCTGGTATGGGCAATTCCTTCGTTATGTCATTATCAATTAGGCAGATAAAAGGCCTGGAGTTGATTTGAGGGGGGAGGGGTGTTTGTATGTGGAAGATTTTGCTGTGAACAGACTACATGCGGTCAAATGAGTGCTCCATGCAGGTGAAACAAGCCATCCTTAAGCTGCAAAAACAGAAAAAAAAATCTGAGAAATTGCTACAATATTAGGAGTGGCAAAATCTACAGTTTGGTACATCATGAGAAAGAAACAAAGCACTGGTGAACTCCGCAATGCCAAAAGACCTGGACGTCCACGAAAGACAACAGTGGTGGGTGATCGCAGAATCATTTCCATGGTGAAGAGAAACCCCTTCACAACAGCCAACTAAGTGAACAATACTCTTCAGGAAGTAGGCGTATCGATATCCAAGTCTACCTTAAAGAGAAGACTGCATGAAAGTAAATACAGAGGATGCACTGCAAGGTACAAGCCACTCATAAGCCTCAAGAATAGAAAGGTTAGATTGGACTTTGCTAAAGAAACATATAAAAAGCCAGCACAGTTCTGGAAAAACATTCTTTGGACAGATGAAACCAAGATCAATATTTACCAGAATGATGGCAAGAAAAAACTATGTAATCTGCTTTAAAAAATTTTTTACAGTACAAAACACATAAAAACACACAATAAGTATAAAGTATAAATACACATTTTAGTGGACCAAGCATCATTGCCCAGTGCCCTGATTTACATTTTGGCCACTATTAGCCCTGACCTTGATCTGACCTTTTGATGACTTATAAATCACTTCCTGAATGTATCATTTCATCACTTTGTCTTTGACCTTGATTGTTCCTGACTGATTGCTGGAGACCGTATGGCATCCAAACGACATCTCGCCAGTGCAAGCGCTGTTTTGGAGGAATTTAAACGCCGCAATAGCGATTTGTAAGCCCTTGTGGAATTGAGCGATAGTGATTCACCAGGAAATTTGTCATCGGACAGCGAAAGTGAACTGAGCGACGATTCTGAACCTATGCACACATGGTGTCCTATTGACCTTGATGCGGACCAGGCAGCACTGCCAACATTTCCATTTACCGGCGCACCTGGGATGAAAATTGAGGCTGAATGCGACAACCCCCTGGCATACCTGAAGTTGTTTTTGACCAATGAAGTTATTGAAAAAATTGTTGCGGAGACAAAACAGGTAAGCCGCTCTTGTGTTTGCTAACTTTTTACATTTTTTTCCAAATTTTTTTTTATGCCAACATGTGTGCTGCTCAGTGCTAACTTTTTAATTTTTTTTTTTTTAGTGCCAACATGTATGCTGCTCTGTGTTTGCTAACATATTACTTGCAACCTTTACACTATAAAAGAACATATCCTAAAATACATTTTTTATTTTGTTTTATG
>NW_027321401.1:0-2272 GCF_032062135.1 Pyxicephalus adspersus | reverse complement strand
GCTTGTGGTTGGATCAGGCTGGAGATACCTTGACCTGCACAGAAGGTTGGACCTTCAAGCTTGTGGTTGGACCAGGCTGGAGATACCTTGACCTGCACAGAAGATTGGACCTTCAAGCATGTGGTTGGACCAGGCTGGTGATACCTTGACCTGCACAGATGATTGGACCTTCAAGCTTGTGGTTGGACCAGGCTGGAGCTACCTTGACCTGCACAGAAGGTTGGATCTTCAAGCTTGTGGTTGGACCAGGCTGGAGATACTTTGATCTGCACAGAAGGTTGGATCTTCAAGCTTGTGGTTGAACCAGGCTGAGGACACCTTGACCTGCACAGAAGTTTGGACCTTCAAGCTAGTGGTTGGACCAGGCTGGAGATACTTTGACCTGCACAGAAGCAATGGGCCTGATTTCCTGGTCTTTGTGTTTTTCCATCTCTCTCTTTTCTACACATTTTCAGTATTTTACCAAAAGCTGTTTCCAATCAATTAATATTGTTTGTCATTTTATATCTGACTTGCTGTGCGCATTAAAAAGACATTAAAATGCGATCTGGAGTTCTCTTCTCCCTGTGGTCTCCTTGGGGAGGGTATAATGGTGCATCCCCAAATCAGCACTCAATGTTCCTCCTGTATGGTGAAGGAAATGAAGGACATGATGATGGGAAGTATGCCAAATCTTGGGAGAAAATGAAAACACGAATTTTATTGAGATTGTGCATTCCCAAGTAAGGGGGATGTAAAGGAAAAGGGAGGAACTTCTGTGGTACAGAGGATGGCATCTAGCAACATGGTCTGGAGAATGATGAGGACCCCAAATAAGTATTCACTGTTCTTTCACCCTCTGTGTGACATAGTCTGGGGAAGGGTGAGTACTCCAAATCTTGGGAGAAGATGGAACCCCGAAGCTTGCAATGAGCTATAACCCCACATTTAATGAGATGGTGCATCCCCAAATCCATACTTACTGTTCCTTCATTTTCTGTGGTGCAGGAGGTGAAATCCTCATCTACCGACATGGTCTGGAGAATGGCTAGGACACCAAAAAAGTATTCACTGTTCCATCATCCTCTGTGTGACATCTTTATCAACCAACATGGTCTGGAGAATGGTGAGGACTCCAAATCTTGGGAGAAGATGGAACCCCAACGTTTGGATGGAGCTGAACCCCAAATGTAATGAGATGGTGCATCCCCAAATAAGAGGTATGGAAAGAAAAAGTGAGGAACATCACTGTTCTCTCATATTTTGTGGAGAAGGAGGTGACATCTTCATCTATTAACATGGTCTGAAGAATGGTGAGGACTCCAAATCTTGGGAGAAGATGGAACCCAAAGCGGTGTATTCCTTAATTAGTACTCACCTTCACCTTCAAGTGATGCAGAGGGTGACATTTTCATCAACCAACACAGTCTGGGTAATGGTGAGTACTCTAAATCTTGGGAGAAGATGGAACCCCAAAGCTTGTACTGAGCTATAACCCCACATGAGAGGGTGCATCCCCAAATCCATAGTTACTGTTCCTCTATCTTCTGTGTTGCATCTTCATACACCAACATGGTCTGGGTAATGGTGAGGACTCCAAATCTTGGGAGAAATTGGAACCCCAAAGCTTGAATGGAGATGAACCCACAATTGAATGAGAAGGTGCATCCCCAACTGGAATCTGGAAAAGGGGATAGAAAGGAAAAGGGAGGAACTTCACTGTTCCCTCATCTTCTGTGTGCCATCTTTATCAACCAACATGGTCTGGAGAATAGTGAGGACTCCAAATCTTGGGAGAAGATGGAACCCCAAAGTTTGGATGGAGCTGAACCCCAAATTTAATGAGATGGTGCATTTCATAATTACTACTCACCTTCACCTTCAAGTGGTGCAGAGGGTGACAAATACATCAACCAACATAGTCTGGGTAATGGTGAGTACTCCAAATCTTTGGAGAAGATAGAACCCTAAAGCTTGTAATGAGCTATAACCCCACATGAAAGGGTGCATCCCCAAATCTATACTTACTGTTCCTCCATCCTCTGTGGTGCAGCAGGTGACATCTTCATCCACCAACATGGTCTGGGAGAAGTTGGAACCCCAAAGTTTGGATGGAGCTGAACCCACAATTGAATGAGAAGGTGCATCCCCAACTGGAAACTGGAAAAGGGGATGGAAAGGAAAAGGGAGGAACTTCACTGTTCCCTCATCTTCTGTGGTGAAGGAGGTGACGTCTTCATCTTCCAACATACATAGTCCACATAGACCACATACACATTCCACATACTCTGGG
>NW_027321400.1:0-2272 GCF_032062135.1 Pyxicephalus adspersus | reverse complement strand
TATATGTGTATTATAACATGCGCTGTATTAGAGCCTTATATATGTATATGGTGAATATGTGTATTAGATTATGCAGGGGTATTAGATCCTTATATATTTATATGGTTTTTTCACCGATCCTATTAGATCTCTATATGTGTATTATATTATGCGCTGTATTAGAGCCTTATATATGTATCATAGGAATTAATTACCGCACACCTGCTCTGTTCTGTGCATATCTATAGTTATTTAGAATCTTTAATGCTTCTTCCTTTGGGTACATTTTTTATACTTTTTGGATTGCTTTGCAACACTGCAAACTAATTGAGATCAAGCTGTATATATACTAGTGTTACACTGCATTGAAGTCAAGAACTTCATAATATGTCATCTCACAATAGTATGAACTGTAAAAAATTGTCACCAAGCATTTGTGATCTAATTAAAATATAATTATAGTAGTTTGGCTGATAGAAATTAAATAATTGAAAAAAAGATTATTGGCAAATGTGGTTTAAAAAAACATTTAGTGATTTCACTTGTGTATATATGTCAAAATACAATTAAATGCATATAAATAGACTGGAAGCTACATGAAATCCTGCTAGATCTTTCTTTGTATTTGTAATGAAAAAATGGTGAAAGTAGTGTGAGAATGTGTTGAATTTCAACATATGTTGTTACAAAAATTGATTCAAAGGTTAACTTACAGGCAATCTTCTCGGCCTCGGCCGCCTCCTCTCCTTCATCGGAGGACTCTGGCTGTGGATGTGGTGCAGCGGGCTCCTCCTCAGGAGATGGCTCCTCCTCCACCGGGGATGGCACCTCCTCCACAGCCAGAGTCCTCCTCTGGGGATGGCACAGGCACCTCCTCCTCCTCCCCCGGGGATGTTGTCGTCTCCTCCTCCTCCTCCTCCTCCACAGCCTGGGGGATGGCCAGGCACCTGTGTGGCCGATGTACGATTCGCAGCCGGTGTGATGGAGAGTTGGCTGTAATATCAAAATCAAATATACCAAATGAATAAGGGTGGTAAAATATAGGAAGTGAAAAACAAACAGTTCTAGGTTAACTCTTGCCTAACAGAAAAGAAATAAGTGATTCTAAAATATGCTTTTTTTCTTGGCGCACATAAATGTTTTAAACATTTCAACAGCGCAAAAATTTTTTTTTAGGGCTAAGGGTGATATGTGTGCCATTAGAAAGGATGATTTTTTAGGGGAACTGTGACTTTTGATGCAAGCTCGCCAGTGTAAAGCTGCTGATGCTGCGCGGCTTTGGCCGCAATCTCATTCAGTTGATGACTAGCGCGATCGCTTCGCATTTCAGCTCGGTAATACGGATTACGGTTAATTACGGTTATCAGGGGAGACACAGCTGGGGGGTTGTAAATTTCTTCATCAGGGTGTGTGTGTGTGTAGTGGGTGTAATGGACTGGCATTTACTGATAATGTGTTAATCTATATACCATTTTATTCATGTATATAACATTTTGTTCATGTATATATATATATATATTTGTAACTGTCATATTATACTTCATATTTTTTACAATTAAATTTATTAAGACTATGGCCCTGATTCATCAATGAAATCCACGCTCGCTGGAAGCGCGAACAGCGAGCGCGGTTTCCCGCGGTCCGGAGTCGAGTGCGCTCGTACACTCGCCTCCTCCCTGCCAGCCGGATTTCTGCCTTCATAATAATAAGCAATAGGGGTCGCGAATCTGCCAATTAAGGCGATTAGATTTCAGCTGCGCGATTAAGGAGGATCTGTTAAGCACCACAATTCTGACCCCAAGACGCAGAAAACTATAGGCATAGAACAAGCCGGTATTTACAGAAATAGGAAGCGCTGGCACATAGAGACAAGACCCCTACATAAAACGCAAAAGTGCGTTTACACAAAGAGACAGCTGACGACAGACTTTACCACTTTGACTTTTGGTTATTAAGCAAGAGAGCCATGGATGTGCGATTTCAACACCCTTTCTCTTGTATTTTAGCAGGCCCCTCAAATTCTGGAAAGAGTTTTTTTGTAAAGCGCTTACTAACGCATGCAGATACACTAATGTCACACAAACCGTACAATGTCGTTTGGTTTTACGCATGTTGGCAAAAATTGTATGACACTCCCTCTCGTTTATTTACAAATATTAGGTTTATCGAGTGATTGCCTCAAAATTTTACAGACGATACATTATTCCCACCTGACAAGGTAAATTTAGCAGTTGTTGATGATCTTATGGAGGCCGCTTGTGATAATCTTGAAATGCAAAATGCATTTACCAAA
>NW_027321399.1:0-2273 GCF_032062135.1 Pyxicephalus adspersus | reverse complement strand
TATTGATTGATGCAAAGCATGTACCTTTGATTTGAAAGCTGGTTGAATTTTCTTTAGGGCTTGAAGTAACTTTATTTCCACAGCAGCCTTCTCTGCTTCAGCACCATCAGCAAATACATCAAAAATGGCATCCAACGCGCCTCCAGAAACCACCAGAGAAGAATCATTGCTGACAACTCCAAGAAGAAAGCTTCCTATCAACTGAAGGAATAGAATAATATTAAAAAACATACCAAAAGAGATTTTGATGGTTTTACATATTTGAAAATATATATATTTCTACTGGCCTTTAATACAAAAAAGAAACCTAGATTGCAGCTGTGTGCATTGTGTGCAACCCGCTTTGTTATCACTGTGTATATCTGGGGTTTAACCTGTAAGGCCTGGTAACCCGGACCATTAAACTCTTCAAGATGGCCAGTGGAAGAGAATCAGTGAAAATATATTCACCAATATTCCCTCCTTGTATTGAGCATGGATGCACTTAGCAACACATCACACCTCCTCATACACACACCTATGAACATATGTAAAGCGGGTGCATGTCTATGTAAACAATGAATGTGCAACATATATTGGCTATCGCCTCACACGCTGGAATGAGGAAAATAATTCTAGGGCTAGTAATTGGGTTAACTCAAAACCAATGAGTGGTACAAGTGTTCAAAGCATCATCTGTTTTAAGTTTCAACATATTTGGTATTTATGTATTTGACTTGTTCTCATCTTTTAAACTGTACCAAACAATAGAAATGGTGTTGAGTTTGTGTGAACTTTAAAAGTTTGTTTACTAAAAATGCAGGTTTGAAAAGATTTGTAGAAACATTTTTTTGTCTACAAGTTATCTGCTTTTATAAAATATTTAATTTGTTGGGGGGTGTAATTTTCAATTTAAACTGAATGTTTTATTACCTGCACAAAAATAAAAACACATTTAGGGTTGGCAAGTAGTTAATATATCATGCACTGGAATCCTTCACCATTTTAGGACTTACAGTGAAAATACAATAGCGATAGGCAGATTTTGAATTGGATTCAGACATATAGGTACAAGATAAATACATTTGATAAAGGATGGAGTAACCAAGTAATTGAAGGAGACCAGGTTGAATAAAGTTTTTAAATGTAAGCAGACTGTACCTTCAGTGTGTCTGCTGTGTTTTCACTCTTGGCCAGCACACTGCCTGTGATCCCCATAATACTGACTGCATTCACCCTTGTACTGGTGTTATTGCTAGTGACACAACCCTCACTGAAGCTCATGACTTGTTCTGGGGTCATACACTGCAACAGAAAAACAGAATAAAGTCACAAAATAAAAGACAAGGAGCCATTAAATAAACAATTATTCCTCAAACATTATTTAACTGGTATTAAAAAGTTGTGTTGTAAATGTATGCAGAGTTGTGTACACAAGCATAAAAACTTAAAATCGAGAAAAATTATTATGAAACATAAAAAATCTGATAGTATTCGGGTTACACACCTGTGGTATTCCTTTAGAGGCCATAATCTCTAGCAATGCTCGGAGAGCACTGCTTGCAGCTTCTAAAAATTCATCTTGTTTTGGAATATCTGATAAAGAAAACAAATGTAAGTGACCAAAAAGAAACACGCAAATAAAAGAAGTTTAGGTACAGTAAGACCATAATGCTGCTTTATTACAGATTGTTTGCGATGTTCAGCAATACATTGTAACTTTATTATAGGTCTTATGCAAAATCCAATAGAATAAAAGTGTTGACCTCGATGGCCAGCACTATCTTGGAAGCAGAGATACAGTTTTCTTCCCAGCCCCTTTTAGCTGGGCGCACCACCCGGCACTTTCAACAACCGGCTGTTTTTGGGTGGTTACTGATGAGTTGGGTCACAATACAGGGGCTGCCACCCGCCAACAGCTTCTTCCCACCCAGCTTAAAAAAATTTCTGGGTTGAGCACTGAGATAATGTATTCGGCTGGGTTCTGGTCCCTACATATAGTCACTATCACACATACAGCTTGAAGCACATATAAAAGCATATCAAAGTGGCCCAGATTTCCAGAAAGTATTCTGCACATAGAGCAGCAAAACCCTCAGCATGTTATCTCTCCGGAGTTAACAGTTTGAAGTAAACTTTTAAGAACTGCAGTAGGTCCATGCAAAGATATTTAGTGTTTACTGGATTGAGACAAGAGAGAGCTGGTGAAGGAGAAGCAAGTCTGTTGCTGCATCTGTCTCCCATCTCATCAACTTGGCAGCTGGACAATTTGTATTTGCTCTTCTCATTCCTAT
>NW_027321398.1:0-2273 GCF_032062135.1 Pyxicephalus adspersus | reverse complement strand
GTCATTTGCAATCCCTATTTAAAGTACAGCGCTGCGTAATATGTTGGCGCTATATAAATCCTGTTTAATAATAATAAATATATATATATAGCATTAACTTTAAATGCTATAAACTAAAAACAAAACCCTAAGTCCATGTTCTGGTGCAGCCATTTATCATAAAATGACTTAATAAAACACCATGAAACCTCTGGATTTAGTCAGGCTATAAAATACAGAATTCTGGCAATATGAAGCCACAATTTCACAGGCTGTTGCTTTTCTACGTCTCTCTCCCCCCCATCCCTCCTACTGGGCTCTCTCCCTTGTAAGCTGTGTGCCATGGCCTTGCAGGGAAAGGTATGAAATATTACAGAGACGCAATATTAAGTGCTCCCCAAGGCTTTGCTTCTGATGGCACGTGAAGAGACATATAAAAAACAAACACTATCAGTAACCTGTCGCCATGCCTTGCTCTGTGCCTGGAGTTTTCCTCCGTGCTGGGGCTGTTACATACAATAGATCTCTCCCTGCACTAAGTACTGTGTAGCTAGCACTAGCATTATAATGATTTATAAACCCCATTTCTGCTGTGAAACGAATATATCAAGGCGAGTTGGGAGAAGAGGAGAAAAAAGCAGCTGAAGCAATGTATTGAAGAGACAAACAGAAATAAAGTGTCAAAAGAGAGTAAAACACACAAATGTTAAACTGGGGTGGGGGTAGGAGGTAGTGACAGGCGGGTAGGTTCGCTCGCTTCGGTTAAATTAGGAATGATAAGTATTTTAAATTTGAACATCCCCTTAACGAGCAAATAAAGTGAAATTATTTGCCGAAAAGAATTTAAAAGCATTGCATTTTAGAAGATGTGGGAATATTACAGCTTTGGAAGCCATGTAGATTTTGGAAAATATGTTTATATAAAACATTTTCTTAGATGATATTCAAACATCAGAACTAAAATGAAATATATTGCAGCTAACCAGTCCTTTAAAGGTTGTCAAATATGCTTACATGACCAAATGCCCTCTGCTATCTAAAGCTAAATAAGCTTTTATCAGCAATCACAAAAGTGGAATTTGAAAAGCTCCCTACCACCTAAATTTAATTTGATTGAAAGAAAAAATCTCTGGCAAAAAACGATTTAAATAGAAAAATCCTTACTATGGCCAAGAAGATGTCAGTGATGTCACTGTGATTCTTGGGAGATCTGGAGAATGCTGGAGCTCATTCTAGTTAGATTGCGAGCACCCAGATTTCCTAGGCAGTAATGGAGAACAATGATATCACCCATTTCTTCTTGAAAGTTCAGAAGCCTGGCCTGGTTATTTTTCTTTCCTAGCTTATTAAAGCTATTTGTATTTAGGGGATGCAAAAGAGGAAACACAAAAAGGCTGGGTTTAACCTGGCAAATGTCAAAATTGTATTATGCAAACCAACTTATACGCTATTTGACAAATGAAACAAGCACAGTCATGGTTCAATACATATAAACAAAAGAAATCAGGCTATCCAATGTGACCCAACATGGGCAAAATGTCTATTTTACTAAACATAAACTCCCTACACAGATGGTATGAAGGTAGGGGTGGTACCCGTCTCAAACTGACGCATACCACCCTTTAAAATTGGGTGTGTCTTATATTTCGGAGCGTCTTATACGGCGAAAAATACGGTAAATCTTCCCTATGGACACTATTTATATGGTTGCTGAAATATATCATATATTTTAATATACAGCTGGCAAAACGCGTCAGGTTTGAGAAAGTTACCACCCCTACCTTCATACCATCTGTGTAAGCAGTTTATGTTTAGTAAAATAGGCATTTCCCCATGTTGGGTCACATGGGATAGCCCAATTTCCTCAGTTTAAATGTTTTAAACTATGACTGTACTGTTTTATTATTATTATTATTATTATTATTATTATTAATAAACAGGATTTATATAGCGCCAACATATTACCCAGCGCTGTACATTAAATAGGGATTGCAAATGACAGACTAATACAGACAGTGATACAGGAGGAGAGGACCAGGAGCACAGACAGAGAAATAAGGAGAGTGAAAGAGCAGAGAGACAATGAGTTATCAGACTGGGAAGTGCATGGAGTAGTGCCAACAAAGAGAGCAGGATGAATAATACATTTTTACAGTAAATTGGGAACCATATGCGTACAATAACAATGTGGCAAACTGAAGTCCAAGAGAAGCAGTCCAATAATATGGGTTCAAGTGAGGCTTGTAAACTTGTTCCAGGAGTGCAGGATGATGACTCAAAGAGATGGTTTGATG
>NW_027321397.1:0-2275 GCF_032062135.1 Pyxicephalus adspersus | reverse complement strand
GCAAACATCCTGCTTATCTGACAGCCTCCTGTTTACCCCAACACAATCGGCTTTAAAAATCAATTTGCAAACAAATCCAAGTGCTTACCTGCATGCTTGTTCTAGTTTTCTAAATATACCAGGGGGTCAGCCTAACAACCAGGCAAAAAAGCATTTTTATTAATAATAAGGTTAGTTACTATGTTTTACTTTTACTTTAAATATGTTAAAATTGACAAAAAAATAAAAAATAAAATTGATAAAAATGGTTTTTGAAAATGCCAGTCCCCTGGCCTTCTCGCTGACCTGTTGTCTCTGTACAAGTATGCGGATTGAAGATTTCGGTCCAAATCTGCATTCTTCTTCTTAGTCAGTGACTAAAAAATACTGAAATAAGAGGCTTTTTTTTTTACTTACAGAGTAAGTGCTCTGCAGAGATGGTCAATAAGATGCAAAAAAAATCTTAAAATCTGACCTAAAAATCAGCCAATCAAACTCTGAAACTGCAAAACATGATTGCACTGACTTTAATATGGGCAATATTGCATACAAAAGTGCTGAGGAATGGCAGCCTCCATAGTTCTCTCATTTCCCTTCAGGTCATAAATATCCAACAATGACCTGCCTGGGCTTTCTTAAGACTTTTCATTGAATAGGATGTTTATAGTGTTTTATAGTTGAATAGGAAAAGACCTGTGAACAATTGTGTTGTGTTAAATAAATATTTGCACACCGCAGTTATAGCACACCTCATTCTGCTTGGGCACTACATCAAGTTGTTTTTCAGCCCTGTCCTCAATTGTACCCCATTAACAAGTGATAAAGCTGCAAATAAGCAGGAGTTGCGGTCTCAATGCTGAGGTTGCATTGAAAAAGTTTTAGGCTACAGTTGGTATTATTGATATCACAATTCCTGTGTTTAGATTCATTCGTAGAGCAGAACATACCCTCACAGCCTTTCTCTAAGTTTTTATCACGGGAGAAGCCTTGAAATAACTTTCAGGACTATACTATATACACTGTTCACAATATATAGGCTTGTCAGACAGTAATAAGAATACCTCTTACATTGTTGGCCAGTGGGAAGAATGTCGCCCTTAGAGATAGCCAAACAGATCATTGGTGTCCGTTAAACTGACCCAAAAGTCACAAATTGCTCAAGAAACGTCTAGCAACCTCTGGAAGAACCCTTGCTGAGAAAACATTGCTCTAAGACATTATAAAACCAACAATGGGCAGAAGATGCAATAAGTGAACTTTTGAGTTGATTTCCTTGATGGTGGCCCGATTTAGTCTACACACCTAATGTGAAGGGCCCAAAGGTGTCCATAGTTGCAGGAGGACAGTTATGTGAGTCAGAACAGAATGCTTCATGTACATGGATGCTTGGTGCTGATGTGCTTTATGTTTGTGTTTATAGAGAAAAGAAGGTTGGAAAACTGCAGGCAAAGGTAGCTTATATTATGGAGAATGGGGTTGGGTTACAGCTAACAATCAGGACAGATTTTTAGGTTGCCCATGTTCCCACCTTTACCTATGCAGGAAAAGTATATTGGTCACTTAGTTCAACCCCACCCCACACCAGCACATATACTCATCTTTCCTTTTTGCTGAAATCAGGTACTAGGCGCAGTGTAAGGTCCAAGCTTGCCAGAGGTAAACATGATCACCTACCTTCTCCTATGTGACAGTGTTAACCCAAGCACAACCACACCTGGACGTACTGAGCATTTCACTTTGCTCTGGTGTCCTGTGATAAACACAGCAAAGTCAATTTAGAGTTTATACTAGGCTTTCTTCCTGGTATTGGCAATGAAGTAGGGAATAAATTGTCTCTTTTCAGGGAAAGAGTAACTACAACATCCTTCACACATGAGATCTTTAATTCTATGAGTTCTAATTGAGAAAGATTGAGAAATTTTCATATCTATGGCCACACACGACCCATCATTCACATATACTTGCCTTATAATACTGTATTCAAACACTACTCAGTGCATGTCAGGTTATCTCCCTATTTCTATTTTATCAGCTAGGATGAATCATCTGGTAACAATTCTACCCCGCCCCAAGGATGTCTGTATTCCACAATCTGCTGACACAATCATTTACACTCTACACGCTGGAATTTTAAAGGTCTGTCAAGATTGACAAATGGTACCTACTGCAAGGTGCAAGCTATAGGGCTGCCATCTTTTGTGTAGTTTGCTATAGAAGGGATTTTTTTGCCCAAATTTCCTTTGATATACACATTTACATAGCTATACTAGGTTTCCCAATATAAACAGTATCTGAT
>NW_027321396.1:0-2275 GCF_032062135.1 Pyxicephalus adspersus | reverse complement strand
TACATGATCTAAGACCCTTTTATCCTAGAATGATTGTTGCTGTCAGACATGATGGCTACTGCCTCTAAAAAACTGCTCCTGTTTAATAAAAAAAAAAACACAGTCCTATTTCTGTCTACAGCAACCATGGCCCCATTCCACCATAAGCAGACCGCAATGTGCTTCCAAACCGCTGCCATTGAGTCAGGAGTGCAGTTGAGCCTGCAGCAAACCACTGAAGTCAGCCGCAGGTCTGAAATTACCATAAGTGTGCCATAATGTGCACATTACTTCCATTTAATGTGAACCTGACAGTATGAAAATAGTAACCAACCTAATTACACTCACAAACCTGTTACCTATCAACCTGTTACCTTATATCAATGTGACAGGTGAACGCTAAGATCACTTTTAGATCTGGAACCTGAAATTCACAAAGCTAACACACCAGGATAAGAATCCTTATTATTAAAAATGTGATGGTTATTTTCAGCTAAATGAGATTTGAAAATAAAGTCCTGTGGCTAAAATATAGATAATTTCTGTGTAATCCATCAACTTTACACATATAGCAGCTGTTCAGTGTTCACAAATCACAAATAATGCAAAGGATTTTCAGCAAATTGGAAGCAATTTGGCGGCAGAAAATCTGTATTTATAGTTTGAAGGCCACTGAGCAGATTTTATAACTGTCACCAATGAAATAGGAAAGATTAGAATACTCATATACCTTTATATCATACAGTAATTCAACTAATGGAAAGTCACTCTCTGTGCTGGGAAATGGGTTATAGGATAGGCAAACCTTAAATGCAAGTTGTCCCAGATAAAATAGGTTCGCACTATGTAGTGATTCTGGAGTTTAGTAGAACTGTTCTGCCTTGAAATGGCTTATTACATACAAGTGTTTCCAAAAGCGAATGTCTATTACCACTGGCCAGGGTTGCTTTGAGACATACTGGACCCATTATATAATTTTTACATTTCAAGGAAACATAACTTTTAGTTTTTTTTTTACTTTTTATAATTGTTTTGTAACGAATAGTAAAAAATCTGTTTTTTTGGCTAGTTTTTATAGCTTTAGAGATGACTTTATTTATACAAAATAACATTCCTTTGATTTCTTGTCCATTGCTGCTCAAAATGCAAGAACATGACACGCGGCGATACAATGCAGTATTTGTATTATTTGATGGGCCCTTGTCCTAACTTTACTGCACCCAATTTCCCATTTGATCTTGATAATGTTGGCTTCACTACTACAAGGTCTTGCAGCATATGTAATACTTAGCAAAGCTCTGGATTTATGCACAAAAGTTGGAAATACCCTTGACAAATGACAGCCATCAGTGAGAGGCATAAAGGGGACATATTTATTTCATACAGGGTACAGTCATTTTTTTATTGTTTAATTTTTTTATATCTATGTTCCTGCAGTTCGGAGGTTGAGATCTAACCTCTTTATGCATCACTGGAGTAACTGATGGGAAATCCAAATTATACAGTTTTTGACAGAATCGGAGGTAATGGAAATCTTTCAATGCACACATAACATTCCAATTATTTAATTTTACAAAGAATTATTTTCTTCCTTTCTACTCTACCTCAAAGGGAATCTTTCCAATGGCAATTTGCATTTTTAGACATCTCTATCTAAAATGGAAAAAGAAAAGTTTGCATTTAGATACACTTTACCTAATTCTAAACCTTACCTGACAATGTAACTCGATCATACATTTAAATCTAATAGCAAATCTCTAATGACCACCAAATGTCTCCATGGGGTTACAACCACATACTAAAGGCAGCCTGTAAAACAACGCACTGGCAGCTGATCCTTGGGGACTTCGGGTATCTGAAACCTCAGGTTGTATTGAATACCTGCTTCCCTGCCAGGCACTGTGGTTCCATAGATAGCTCATACATTCTCTAGTAACATGAAATACAATAGTAAGAACCAGAGAACATGGAACGGGAGCAGATATGCAATAAAACATACATTACAGTGGCATGTCGCCAAGCACTCACGCCTTGAAGCATTAGAGTTCCAGGTCAGGATCTAAGCCAGGGCATTGAGTTTTCTGTTTTCTCTGTGTTACAACCCAAAAAACAAGTACCGCATTTTTCGCCGTATAAGATGCACTTTTTCTTCCCCAAAACTGGGGGGGGGGGGAGTGGGTGCGTCTTATACGCCAAACACAGTTTTTAAAAATAATTAAAATAACATACTCACCCGATACTGCGATCCCGCGATCCTGCGTGCTTCTCCTCTTCTCTCCTCTCCTCCTGGCTGCAG
>NW_027321395.1:0-2275 GCF_032062135.1 Pyxicephalus adspersus | reverse complement strand
CTGCTGAAAAGTTAGTAAAGTGTATTATAGGCTAAATTGTTTTTCTAGTTTTGGATAGATTGGGGAATAACTGCAGACAACCAGACCGGAAACAAAGATAAAAATACAACAAAGAGGATGGCTCAGTGCTTTGAACTCAGCACCAGGACATTATCTGCATGGAGTTTTCTTCCAGGCACTCTAGTTTCCCCTACATCTCCAAAAACATTCATTAGGTTAATTGGCTTCCCCAGAACCGGCATTTGGCACATTTGGAAAATCAAAAGCGAAACCAGTGCTGGCTTCTGAGAACAATATGAATATATGAGAGTAATACAGAATAAAGAATAAAAAGTAATAAAAAAAAGTCCTAGCCCTGACCTACTAAAGAAAAGCATATTTATTTCTGTCTATGTTGATGTAGGAGAATTTTTCTTCCTGCCTAGTAAATCCTTGTCAGCAGGATAGTAAATATCAAACAAGACCCAGGTAGCATATATATATATATATATATATATATATTTATATCTTTATTTATATTTATTTATTTATATCTTTATTTATATATATATAAATTTGTATATGAAGTTGTCTGAATTTGTATAATGGAGTTGAGATCACACAATGCTGCTGCTCCTCCATCATTTATTCAGCAGCCTGTATTGGGAGCTGTATGAGTTGTAGTTCTTCACTTCTAGATAGTAAAGTCTTTCACCCACCATTGCTCTTAACTATTAATAAATCATAATGATCTAAAATTGTAATTCCTTGTTTGTGAGGCCTGTACAGTTTCCCTCTAGATTCATAAATTCTACCTGTCCCTCATCTGGAAGTACTCTTTTAGATCCATATCCCTCCATCCCTTATTCCTTCCCAATGATCCCACTTTCTGGGATCTTATATATAGACCTGTAAAAATACCTTCTTTACCTACCACAAATAAAACCCTATATGATAAAGCAGCCATTTTCTGAGTATGTCAGTAAAGTCAGACCTATTCATCAACTTCTAATAAGCATGCAGTACCAGTCAGTAAATGGCTGCTTCCAGCATAGCCCAATGATATAAGTGGTTTGCTTTGGGTCAGAGCCACCTGAAGCCAATATCCTGGAGGATCAGGGACTAACTCGGCTATATGTACATGCAGGTTTTACCATTTGTTGGGTAAACAAATTCACCTCCTAAATACATTTATATTTTTATTAACAGAACAAGGTATGCACAAGTAAGAGAAGACCAAGGTCAATGGAAATGAACACTATGGAAAACTGATACATGTCTATATTTTCTACAATATTCCTATAACTTCTGCACTCCACAACATTGTAGAAGTCATTGTACTGAGCATTTATTATCAATATTACAAAGCTAAGAAACAATTAATGCTAATTATTACTGCTATATATATGCATCCATAGCTATCACTTGTTAAAGTCATCTAAAAGTATAGGTCAAACCAAAACCTATATCTTACTTTTGGATAGAGTGGGTCAGAGACACCCAGATTCTCCAGAATTCCCCCAACACATAGATAAAATGATATATCCCAGGATATAAAAGGATATAAAACTTCTTTCTGTGTTCCTGTTGCAGATTTTTCTCTCTAATGAAGCTTCAGATAGAAATAAACCCAACAGGAGTTCTTATTCTTTATCATTCTATCCAAAACTAAAAGAAGTTTTGAGGTTGACCCTTTAAAATATATCACAGATCAATGAAAATATATATACCAGACTTTTTTTTAGATTTTTAGGTCAAAGGTATTGTGTTTCCTGAGACATTTGTCTATAGGGTGGTCATTACTATGATTCCATGTGGTCCTGACTGGCATGTATAAGATTGTAGATGTGAAAGGAAAAAAATAATGATGAAAAACAATGATATACGTTTACTTTTAGAAACCAGAATTTAATAGGATAGAAAAAGATTTCTGATTGGTTGCTGGAGTTAGGGTAGACACATTTGCTAAAAATTCAGGAACAAATCAGTCCACCCTAAATGGTATGTGCTAGAGGTAAGATTTTGGGTGCATTGATTCCCAGAAGTTGTCATGCCTTGACTATAAATTCCTGCATCTGAAGTGTATCTATGGCTATTTTAAAAACCTCTATTAGGTTAGTTTTTGCTGTCTGCAGCAGGAAGAATTCTCTTCCATTCCTATTCTAAAACAGAAAAAAGGAGCAAATCTCTCCAAAGTGCACAAAATGATACGGCTGCTTAGAGCACAGGGAAATATCAACCTTTCATGGATAAGACAAACCTTTCTTTAACGGAAATAAGGGGCTATCATTGCTTA
>NW_027321394.1:0-2276 GCF_032062135.1 Pyxicephalus adspersus | reverse complement strand
TTATTTTTTATTTGCACATATTACATATTCGCTACTTTTTTAATTTGTGCTGTTGTCTTTTTCCTGAAATAATTCTTCAAGTTTACAACTACTCTTTACAACTACAAGTCTTCGCATTGCAGCACTGAGTAAATGTGTTACTTACTAATTAAAAAGTCTCTTTTCCCTAGTTAGATAATAGTTCATGTTCTAGGGGTGATTACATGCAGTTAATGATTCTATCAGACAGTGATGCATGTAACCTATGTGGTAATGATCAGCAGATTAGTGCAATAAATAACTGGATAACATGAAGATTAAGGAAATAACACTTGTTAGCATAATAATGAGAACATAGTGCAATATCGGTACACACAGGACTGGTTTTGGGGTAGGAAAATTGGGCAATTGTTAGAATGGCAGGGTGCAGGGAGCTGAAAGGCTGTGCATGTGATGGCCCCACATTATATTTGCCTAGGATGCCATTTAATCTTAAAACACACACACACAAGTCATGATCAACACACAAAACAGAAATATCATTGGATATTTGAGTGTTCAATTAAATTCTATAGAGGCTTATATGGATTTGTTTATCTTTTTCTTGAATGGGTTAAAAAGAAGTTTTTTTTTCTTTTTATTGGATGGTAGTGCTAAGGGCCTATTGTAGATGGTAGAGCTAAGGGCCTATTTATTTTAAAAAGTCCTGCCTTTAATGATCGCTTGGTAACTTGTGACATAATACACCTTAAAGTGGAAGTAAACCTAAAACAAAAAAAATCACACTTTCGTTCAATCCCACAGATCTGTCTATCAGTTGGGAGGTTTCTTCCATTGGGTCTCACTTAATCCCGGTATCTGTCTTCAGCCTGGCACAGAGAGAGCACCAGGTGCCGCCATCATCTCCTCTCTTCTTCTGTGTTCATCTTCCTAAGTCACCTGATCTCGCACTACACAGACGTGAGATCATGTGACGTAAATTGGGAAAAAATTGCCGATCTCACTGCGCATGTGTGAGATCAGCAATTTTTTCCCGATTGATTAACCTCCCTAGTGGTAACCCCAGGTAGAAAAAAGTTGCTGAAAGCGGTAACCCCGAGTGTGACTCAGAGTAGTTAAACCTTTTGCAAGGTTAGTGAATACAGCGCTTACCTGATCCGCCGGCGTCCCACGTCGTCCATCGCTGCAATCTCTGTCTTCATTCTTCTTCCTCCGGCGTCTTCTGCACACGATGAGTCACTGGGGAGTTCCCAGTGATGTCGGTGCGTGTGTACGTTGCCAGCAGGGCGGGGCGGGAAATTCAAAATCCATGTGTATTGCTTTCAATACAAAATAACTCTATTGAATGCAATACATTGGATTTATATGTGTAAAAGCAGTACATTGTTTTCAAGAACATTTATTTTACAGTATATATAATAGTATGAGTATATTATTTTTTTATTTTTTTTAAATTAAAAAATATATATATATATATATATTACTTTTTTTTAATTTATTTATTTATTTACAATTTTGACATGATTTTGTGTTTCAAACTTTTTCATATCCATACTATTATATTATTCAGTAAAGTAAATTTTGCGAAAAACATGTACATGTACCGCTTTTAGACACATAAATCTGGACAGAAATGAACCACTCAGGATGTTAATACACAGGCCCTGATTTATTAAAGCTCTCCAAGGCTGGAGAGAATACACTTTCAGAAGTGAAGCTGGGTGATCAAGAAAACATGGAATGGATTTTTATGATTTTACTTTTAAGTCATTTGCCAGCAAATATTTTGAATCCTGGATGAACCAGATCCATTCCAGGTTTGCTGGATCACCCGCCTTCACTGATGAAGGTGTATTCTCTCCAGCCTTGGAAAGCTTTATTAAATCAGGGCCACAGCCTTTTCTCTTATCACATCCTTTATTTTATACAGTTAGTAAACTATCATCTACATGTCCTCTTATTACAAAACCAAACATAAATAGACCAAAAAAGCTGAGACAGTGTAAAGAATATTATCAATTTCCCAGACAGTGCATCTGACTTGGGGATGCTAGGACTCCCATCTACTAAGATGAAGTTTTATAGGGAAATTGGAAAATGGGAACCAATTATCATGTCTTTAGGCTTGTAGGTGGTGTCATGTCTTCACTTTCTGCTTGACTAGTAATGAGGCTGGCAATGAAGAATACTTCTCACATTTCCTCTTGGCATTATATATACCGGATGTTTACTGCCAGGATACAGCCTCAGGAAGTGTTTGCTTACTATGTCAAACATTTAAGCAAGTCAACCCAAGC
>NW_027321393.1:0-2277 GCF_032062135.1 Pyxicephalus adspersus | reverse complement strand
AAAAAAAAGGTAAACCTGCAAAATGTTTTGAACAGTATTGTGTTGGGATGGAGATTTTTTTATAGGTTCCAGCAAAACAACGTTTTAAATCTGCTTCACCCAGCGTCTTTTTCTATTCCGTGATACAAAGCCTATTTTAGTCTATATTATTAAAAAATTGAAATGTATGAGCATAATAAGCCAACAAAAAAGAAGCCGTTGACTCCTTTCTAACATTTGTATAAATAGATTTCAGTGGAGGTTTCAAACAAAATTCTGTTGCACCACTCTAGTTTTAGTATTTCTATTTTAATACATTTTGTTTACTACTTGTTTATGTATATGTAGGTAATGTGACTTGAGCGTAAATGTACTTTACTGAGCAAAGTTTAAACGAAAAAAAAGTATATTTTATTTTATGATAAAGGGCCTTTAACCTCATGGTCAAAAAATACTAATATTATATTTGCTGAAACAAGATTTGAAAATTGTATCAAGAGTTTTATTTTTCTGACATTTAAAGTTCTACATAAATAAAGGTAAACTTAAGTAATGGTGCTACTTCATGTTTTTTTAAATATTTCTATATAAATCAAATAAAATATTCCGGAAATGACAGATTTGGTTTGTGGTGTGAGTTGATGATGAACTTCATATGGGAAAAAATGTACTGGGTGCTGAATGTCTGGTGCTGCATAAACACGTGTGTGCTGTAACCCATGGCAGCCATTTAAAAGCTGTGTCTGAAGTTTGGATGGGGCAGCAGGTCGTCAAATGCGCCCTCCTGACTGTTCTTTTTTTGTCTGACGTTGGGTTTTTATAATGTTTTTTGTTGGTAGGTAGATAAAGCCTCACATATTGCTCATCTTATTTAGTTTAGAGCTGCAAAAAATGCAGCCTTGAGAATGTAAACAATGGCTCGGCCTAGTAAAAAAAAAAAAAAAAAAAAAAAAAAAAAAAAGAACACATAAAATGAAATCCTACGCACCGAGTGGGAGACAGCGGGCGTTACAACTGCCAAGTATTTCTCAACCCGTTTTGTTGATGGTGACCTTACAATTTCCCGAGAGAGCACGTTGAAACAGTAATCCTGTGGTGGTTGCTAGGGTTGGCGGCCATTATAGTCTCGCTGTGTACCAGACTCAAGTTACCTGTGGTTTCCCAGCTGTTGTCAGACTATAAAGTCCTGCTGTGCTGGGATTTGTAGTCTAACAACAGCTGGAGATTTGCTTTCTTGCTGCACACAAGTGCATCCTGCTACTATTATCATTTCCTAGACTCTGTACCTAAAAGGTTACATGATGCGCAATGGAGGCAATGCTATCTATACAGGAATGTCACAGTATGTGAAATATGGAGGCATTGTGTGCCACCATAGCACCGGCCTAATTACATTACACCATGGAGAAGCATATTTTTTGCTTCAGCAGCTAGCTACATATGCCGTGGGCTGGTTTTGGCGTAAGTAAGTAAAATATATCTTTTGTGTATAAGTGATTGCGGCTGTGTTCTGGAATCTGTGATCGTGTGGTGTCTTTTTTTTTTTTCTCATCATTCCTTTAAGCAGTCCTTTAAAATTTGCTGATCTGTCCTGACTGCCATTATTAATTTATTGCATGTATTAGATACAACAATATTGGCAGCTCGCTGCTCTCTTGTTGCCTGCTCCCTGTCAGCACGTTTTCTGCAGTCTGGTGTAATTTGTGTCCCGCATGCAATATGCTAAAATCTAGGCTTTTTTTTCCCATTGTATTCCATTCCATAGTATAGTTTTTTTATTGTTGGTATCTCCATTTTTTAAATATTCCATGGAATGCTGATGTGCTGTAACCCATGGTAACACTGCAAGCCAGCTACCTTCGGTCAGGTTGCTGAAAGCTGATTTGCAGGGAATGGTGGTGGGATTTTTGCGCATCGCATTGTTTGCACTGTATCATTATGCTGAATTGGATGTATGTGATTATGTCATCCCTTGCATGCTGCTGTCACGTGATCTGTAGGCATGCTCCCTCGGCATTCTGCGTCACATTTTTCTGGATGTGTGGTTATGGTAAGCTGCTGCTGCTTTGTGTCTTTGTGACCCAGCTTCTACTTGTCCTCTCACCTAATGTACTCAAGAATAGAATTAAATGACAGTGCATTAAAGAACAATGAATTCTGCATAACCATATAAATGCTGTATACAATGTACATCTGATTTCTGGTTTTAAAAGGTATATTTTTCACTTTACCCAGAGACAAAGGAAACAGCATTAATTTTGATGCAAAGACAACGAACTGTGAAATGTCTGTTTTTTT
>NW_027321392.1:0-2277 GCF_032062135.1 Pyxicephalus adspersus | reverse complement strand
ACCTTATGTGGCTCACAGCAAATGTTAAAAAAAAAAAAAAAAAAGCCATAAGGAAAAGGACATTCCAAGGGGGGAATATGATCACCCAGTATAAATATATAAATGGTGCATATAGAGAACTCTCTCCCAACTATTACCTTTAAGAACAAGGGCACTCTTACAAAGAACAAGGGCACTCTGTGTCTGGAGGAAAAGAAGTTTAAGCTCCGATTAAGGAAGGGATTCCTCACTGTAAGGTGTGTGAAAATGTGGAATTGGCTCCCTCAGAAAGTAGGTTCAGTAACTGCTATAGATTACTTTAGGAAAAAGTTGGATGCTTTTCCATAAGCACAGAATATAACTGGGTATTAAAGCTTTAAAGTAAAGATAACAGATACTGTTGATCCAGGGAACATACAATTGCCTCATGGAATCGGGAAGGATTTATTTTTTCCTTGTTGGAGCAAGTTGTACCAGGTTTTTTTTGTTTGCCTTCCTCTGGATCAACTATGTCCATGGGGATTTATTTCTGGGTTATGTTTATTTCCCTAGTGGTTGAACTTGATGGACTTTTTTCAACCTTACTTACGATGTAACTATATATTGGGTTACTATACTTTGCACAGCGTCATTAAGTTTTGAATTCCCTTGCGAAAAAAGCTCCAATGACTAATAATTCCTCAAGAAACCTAATTATGGATAACTTACCCTGCAAAATATTTTCTAATTGTGAAGCGGTGGACACAAACAAGTGACTTTATCTTGCTCTCAATGCACTTTGATCTTCAAGGGTTCCTGGGTTTCTTTAGTAGTATATGTTAAGTTGTTTTTTTTGTTTTTTGGGTTTTTTTTAAATACAATTCCTAAAAGCACCAAGGCCAAACAGTCATAGTTGAACTATGGCCAAAAATATTAAAACGTAGTTGTATCACCTCTGGTCTGAAAATGCATTATTTTTTTGTACTTCTGCGTCTAACTTGTCCATCCAAACATATTACATTGGAGAGGGTGCACTCAATGGTCAATGTTATTCATATGACTTAAACTTCACCGCCAGGCATTGTGGTCTGCACAGATGACGCCTCCTCCTCTCTGAAGGCTTCCCCAGTGTGTATAATCTTTTAAATACATATACCTTTTTCTGGCCAGCCACATGACACTGGGTTATCGCCTCTCAATCTTCAGCACTGGATATTTTCTTAGAGGTGGTTAATCAATAGTTTATATCTCACTTACTGTTCAAAAAAGAGGAATCCTGGCCATATATATATATATATATATATATATATATATATAAAAATATATATATATATAAATTTTTTTTTATTAAAAATGGTTATAGCAGTGTATGTGAATTTTTCCTTTAAGGGTGAACAAGTATTTAATAATCATATAAAATTCAGGAGGCAGTCAGTGCGGTCCGAGGGATTAATAAACTTAAAGTAGTTGTAGCTGCCAGTTATACTTAGGGGTGGACCTATATCATTGAAGCTGGCTGTGAAGGACTATATGGGAATAGAGAAAACCACCCAAGGGACACTTCTCTACATTTATTAGCCCTAGAGGATCTGACTTCTGTCTGCTCCATAAATAAGTAAGGTGCTGTGCCAGCTGGTTTCATGCATTAGAGGTACAGCCCAGTTTGCGTCCACATCCAAAGCCCTAGCACCAGCTGTAATTTTTAGGAGGGACAGCTAACTGCAAGCAAACATATTATGAAGCTCTTGTGATGACTGCAATACATGATGGTTTGATTAAAGGGTTTGTTGTTTTTTAGATTTTAGTTTAGTCAGTGTCATTAAAGCTGGGTGAGAAACCTCACCCTGCATCCAAATGTGTAAGGATTCCTTTAAACTTCTTCTTCTGACCAAGAAAAGTGCTTTAAATCGAAATGTGGTTCATGGTAAAATAGTAAAATTGTTAGTAGGCTTTATATTATGTTATACAATAATATGGCAACACACAATAATGTGTGTAACACTTGAGTGACTTATAATTTATGGTTGGTATCCCAATGCCCCTTGCTAGACATATGTTTCAGTACACCATAACGTAGGGTAACACACATACAATGAGGTTTTCTTGATCTCTGCCATGTGTTGGGCAGGACATTATGCAACATGTGGCAGTAGAATGCACATTGTAGAATGTATAAAAAAACATTTGTTTTTATACAGAGCAATGGGTTCACCATATTTTATAAACAGAATACAAAGCAGTGGCTGCTTGCTTTGAAGCATGCTTTGCTTGATTTCCATGTTTGAACATTTTGGGCAAGTTGTTACCAAATATTAATTT
>NW_027321391.1:0-2278 GCF_032062135.1 Pyxicephalus adspersus | reverse complement strand
ACTAGTGGAGATCAATATGTGGTCAATTCTAGACCAGGTATTATGAGGATGGGAATAAAATGTATAATCGCGTTTGCGAGGATGCAATTCTCTCCAACTATCTGAGAGATTATATCTCTGTAAGAATTTTGCAAAAGGGGTGGATACGGTTACAGTACTCTGGTCAGATGGGGGTTGTCCAACATGACGCCTATCCAAAGAAGGATGGATTATCAAGTTGGAGGCCCTGATTTATCAATGGAATGCACATATGTACGCGCCGATCAGCAATCTCTATTACTGTGAGTTGGGCCCGAGTTCTAGTGAACCCGCCTGCCGGTTTCCTGCAAAAATGAGCAAAGATCTCGATTACGCCATTTCAGCTGCGCGATTCAGGAGCAGATGTTAAACTCAATGGTGAGGTGATAGCAATTGATTAGCGCACACCTGCGTCCTGTTTTGTGCTCATCTTCAATCCATTTTGAAGGTCAGTTTGCATCTTTAATGCTTGATTTTTTTTTTTGTGTAAGTGCTACTTTTTTATATTACATTCTACTCAATTTACATTCTACTTCATTTATAGCTACATTTGTTGAACTTTTAATACGTTTTTAATACTTTTTTTTTGGTTGCAACACTGCAAACTAGTTTCTATCAACCTGGATATATACTAAGTAGCACTTTCAAATATGTCATCACACAATAGTATGACTGTAAAAAAATATGTGAACAAACATTTGTGACCTGATTAAAACATTAATCAAATATTTTTTAGAGAAATCAAATATTTTAGTACAGGATTATAGGCAAACATGTTATAAGACATGTAATAAGGAACATTAAGTGATCTCATTTGTCTGTGTATGTCAAAATACATTTAAATGTATAGAAATACATATGCATTTTCATTAGTACTATTTTAACTGGACTGGTTTGTGGGGGGAAGGGGGGTTAAACAAGTAAGTTTGCTTGGATGGTATGCGTTGGTGTGATTTTTTTTGTAATCTTCATTGTTGTTAGTTTCATCTGTTGCTGCAATGTTTTTATGCCTGGTTTGTAATGCCAGTTTCTGTTGTTCAGCAATTTTTCAGCAATGTTTTGTCATTTTTCCACAAGTATTGAGTACAAATGTCTGTATGGTTTCCACACCAAACTTCTACTTGACCCCCCTCGTTGCCTTTGTCCCATTGTCACATATTGGTATTTGAATGTATTATGTACATAGTCCTTTTCTGAATAAATTTTCATGGCTTTTATTTCTTTTTTTTTAATAGTTTGACACTTTCACTCATGTTGATTTGCCCCCACACAACTCCTCTGATCATTAGTGGTAGTGTTATAGGTTTGTTGTCATTGTGCTGTGCTGCCTGATCTTAGCCCTATTGTATACAAGCACACTTCTACTTGCTGTCCAAACTGGTTGTCAATTAGCTGTCCAGCTGAGTTGCATACTCATTATAACACACCTGATGGTAATGGAAGGAGGTCCAAGTTGCCAAGCACAACATAATTGATTGCCACATTGATTGCCAAGCTCACAAGCAGCGTCTTGCACTCTTAGAAATTAACAGATGTTGTGTTGTTGCTTAACTTAATGCTCATATATACTAGAGTGTATGCATTATTTAGGTGTTTACACAAAACAAATAGTACTAGTATATCAAACTTTCAGGGCCAAATCCACTTTGTGCCAAACATTTTCTGGCTTTTCCATCCCTTCAGGATGTTTCTGCAGGTTAGAATGGAATTTTAGATCTTGGCCCACTTTATATTGACTTACTCACCTCAGCTTGGTAGTGAAAGCACATAAAGTTGGATTATTTCTTTTAACCAGAAGCAATATCATCCATGAATGTTGCTTGTAGCCAAGCCCATGATATCAGAAATCATAGGAACGAATAAGCAATCTTTTCAATGTGAACAATATGGTCCAAAAAGACCTCTTTGTCTATTTCGTCTTATAATTTCTCTTTTCTATGTATATGTACACACATCTAAATGCATACATACGTGTTTGGCTTTATGTGCACTCATGTCTATACATAGCTGAGTGCATATGAAGCAAAACAAGCAATATATACAAAAAATACACTTACCTGAATGAGGACTATGCAAATATGAGGTGCATTTTTCTACTGATAAAACACAGTTCAGGCGCACATAGCGGGTCCGCCGTGGTGCACAACTGTGAGCTACATACTCCTGAAGTTTGGCGCACAACTATGCGCATCAAACAACTGAGTTTTAACAAGACAATTGTGCTGTTTTTAGCCTTACAAATAATTCAGAGAAAGGAACA
>NW_027321390.1:0-2278 GCF_032062135.1 Pyxicephalus adspersus | reverse complement strand
CTCAGTGATCATACATAAAATATTAATTTTGTATTTATGTAAATGCAAACATGGTAAGTACATGATAAGTATATCAGTATATATATATATATATAGGTATATAATAAAGAAGGACGATTAAACAATTTCACACATAGACATTGTGCCTACATACATAATTAGATTGTGAGCTCCTGTGAAGTTTAGTGGCATGGTTATAGACCCGTTTCCCTGTGAATGGTCTCCCGGCATCCCCTGCTCTGGGAATGTGCAGCTGAAGGGGATTTGGAGTTTATGCTGCGGCCAGTGAGCAGAGTAGTTCCTGATCCCAATCCTGGCCCTGCCATTGACTGCTGGAATTTTATAATCTTTCTGCTCCCAATCATAAGTGCCTGTTGTAGCGTTTAGCTTGTCTGACCTGCTTCTGGTGTGTGTATTTAATAAACTCACAGCTGCCTGTTTCCTGACCCTGTGATTGAATGATGCCTGTGAACCCGGCTTTGCTTTGTCTTTTCCCTTGGATACCTTGTCTGGTGGATGAAATACTTGTGTAGGACCTCTGGCTCTGTATTCTGGACTTCCCTTGGCTGGAATCTTGGTACTGCATTATCTATGGGCTCCTGGTCCTTTGTCAGTCCTTCCCTGGAGGCCATTCCTTGTGCACAGAAGTCCTGGGGACATCCCTGTGCTGGGAGGTGCAACTAGCTTTCTGAGTAAAGGCTTGCTATAGGCAAAGAGCGTGGCATTAGATTGAGGGACTGACGTCTGGCAAGTACTAGTGCAGGACCTTACAGTGGGGTTCAGGATCCTGGTACCCCTGCATCACCTACCCCAAGCCATTATTTTGACAGTTGACCCTTCTTGGTCCACCACAATCCTCCTTGAATTCACAATACTCCAGCCTTTAGGCAACTACTAATGGTGTAGAGTTTTGGTGTTCAAATTCGGATTGACCCGACCCGATCATAAAATGTAAAAAAATGTTAAAAAAAAATATTGTTAAATTAATTTATTGTTTGTGTTTATTTAGGTATTTTTTTTACAGGTTATCCTACAATGACATGATATCTCTTACTCTGTAACACACTTTCCAGCACAGTAATATTATTATACATTTGTTACATTTTTCTTTTATCCACTGTGAGAAAAATGTAACAAATGTATCATATTACTGTGCTGGAAAGTGTGTTACAGAGTAAGAGATACTTCTAGTGCGGGGGCATCTTCTCAATGATTGCAGCCGAGTCTGCAATCATTGGAAACAGTGTGCAAACCCTGGGGCACTACAGGTTAATTAACCTGTACCGGTAGTGCCCCAAGGATCGTAGTGGACCGTGGGAACTTTGACCGTGGGAACTTTGAGGT
Organism: Pyxicephalus adspersus; assembly: GCF_032062135.1. NCBI lineage: Eukaryota > Metazoa > Chordata > Amphibia > Anura > Pyxicephalidae > Pyxicephalus > Pyxicephalus adspersus. The sequence goes on along the minus strand of NW_027321390.1, from coordinate 934 downwards.
CACAGCTGTGCATATACTTACTACAATATAAAATGAAAACAACCTATTTTTTATTTAGAGCAAATTAAAATCAAGCAATCATGTGAACATCCACAGTGTCCAAGAACATGCAATAAATCATCAAATAATTATACACTGGATATAACAAGTTTTATAACCCTTTAAATCATGAATGCATATTAGTCATTTTAACGCGTTTCACATTTTTTAAGCATGTCATCACTTCTTTAGGAAGAGACAGAGAGATGTCACTTTAATTGAAATATGAAATCTACTCTAAAAGGTGGTGAATGGAGCTGGGCATGGCTATTAAATGGGCAGCACAGTGTCTCAGGGGTTAGCACTCTGGCCTTTGAAGCTAGGCCCTAAGTTCGAATCCCAGCCAGGACACTATCTGCATGGAGTTTACAGGTTCTTCCCGTGTCTGTGTGGGTTTCCTCCCACATCCCAAAAATGTGCAGTTAAGTTAATTGGCTTCCCCCTAAATGAATGACATATGACTATGGTAGGGACATTAGATTGTGAGCTCCTTTGAGGGACAGTTAGTGACACAACTTTGGACTTTGTAGAGCGCTGTGTAATATGATGGTGCTATATAAATACTGTGTAATAATAATAACTGATAATAATTGTGGGCAGCAAAATGGCTCAGAGGTGAGAACTCTGACCTTTGTAGCACTAGGTCCTCGGTTTGAATCTCTCCCAGGGCACTATCTGCATGGAGTTAGTTGGTTCTCTCTGTTTTTGCATGGGTTTCCTTCCACATCCGGAAAATATTAGGTTAATTAGCTTCCCCTTAAATTAGCCTTAGACTGTGGTAATGACATATGACTATGGTGGGGACATTAGATTGTGAGCTCCTATGAGGGACAGCTAGTGACATGACTATGGACTTTGTAAAGCGCTGCATAATATGTCAATACAATATAAATAC
>NW_027321389.1:0-2279 GCF_032062135.1 Pyxicephalus adspersus | reverse complement strand
AGGACAGGGTTTAGAAAAGCTTCTTTGTCTTATTGAAGCGTTAACATACCTGTGGATTCTGCCAAGTCAGCAAGTGGCTATACTTTTTGCACAGACTAAATCTACAGAAGTATGTTATTGCATATACTGGCATCTGAATCCGAATAGTAAAATGATAAATATCTAAATTCTTTTGTACCATCTTCTATATCTGCTGTAAAGCTTTACCTGTGTCTAATAAACCATGGACCTTACTTTAGATAGACTATCATTGGAGAACCTAGGTTATCCAGCAAACCTGAAATGGATTACTGAAAAATTATTTTCAAATATTTTTAATCCTGGACCAAATCAATTCCAGGTTTGCTGGATCACCCAGGTTCTCCCATGATAATCTTCCCCAGTCTTGGGCAGCTTTAATAAATCAGGCCAAATGTATTCTCTATCTACACTTAAATATAGACTCTTTTATTAATTACATACTATTTTACTTATGATGTACCTGATTTCTCTCAGAAGATATTATTTTTTTACACTTTGGACAGCTGTGCATTTATTGGAGTTTTTCTGTGCATTGATATTTACCTAACAAGAACTGTTTGATTATAGAATTATATATATATATATATATATATATACATATATATATATATATATATATATATACTGTTGATTTCTGTTCTGCACAACTTATGACTACACATAAATACAGCTACACTGTCTCAGCAAGGATCTGTCTATTCACATGAGAAAACCCCTTTTTAGTTAGTCATCATCAATACAAGATAGTTTGCAACTTTGAAACAAAAAAAATATGAAGCAAACAAAGCAGAAATGACTGATAATCTATCTGATCTGTGGAACAGGACTATCCAATGCATTACTGTTGCTAATGAAACTTGTAATGATGCAGAGCAAATAACGGTTATGTAATGATGCAAAGCAAATGCACTTGCAAACCTCAAAGAACCTATGAAAGCTATAAAGACTGTCTGAAAACATTCTTTTATTCAATCAAGTATTTATACAGAGGAATTTATTCTAGAGTTCAGTAGTTTTACTGACCCTAACCTTCTGAGCGGTACCACCAAGTGTAGCTAAAAAATGAAAAAAAAAAAGACTTACCTGGTCCTGCCGGCATTTTCCAGTCTCCTGCTTGTCCAATCCCATCCCCTGGCCGCATCCTCTTCCTTTGATTGGTTCCCCAGCGATTGCACTGGTGTTCCCCGACAGTTCCTTGGTGCATATATATATATATATAGTAATGTACAGTTATATTACAGGTTTCAGTTTTTTTGATTCATTTATGCACCCCTGTTTGAACAGATTTTTTGTGTTTTTTATTAGTTTATGATTACGTTTATTAAATATTGGACATATTTCGGTGAGTTATGCCTAAGCATTACAGGCCTACAATGTAAAATACATTTTCAAGACAATGTACTGCTCTTAGACATATAAATCAGGACAGAAATGATTCGCCCAGAAGGTTAACAAAGAAAGGCACATCACAGCTTTTGGAGGTCAGATGAACATTCCACCATTCTACCTCTAACTCCCTCAACCTTGCAATTTGTCCTAAGCCATGGCAATAACAACACAATCATTTTGGATGCTTTCTTAGCCTCTACATCAACCCAGAGCACATTTTTTGGCAAGTTAATCTGACATCTGTCAACCACAGGGGTCACCCTGATATACAGTATCAGACACTCTGCTTCCCATGTTTGTAAATCCTTATGCAGAAACGTATGTGCCATCTGAGACCATCATAAACCTAGAATGACATTTCTTGGTTGCTGAAACAAACAGTCTTGGTTCAGCAATTGCAATGTGAGAGAACTATAATTCAAAGCAAATGCCATTTGTGAAGTATTCTTTCTATTAGGAGACTGGGTTTGTACCCTCTGCCATAACTGCTAAAACAATTGAACAAGGAAACACATAAAGACTGTAATCACCATGGTGTAGTATTTGACAAGCCACATCCTCTAGGAAAATGATGTGTGTTTAAGAATAATCCTTTTAAATAACAATCTGTTTATATAAATCATGGGCCTAAGAACAAATGGAAGTAGGCCCATGAAAGTTTCTTCTGAAAATTTAACTGTTAATGCAAATAAAAAAGTATAACAGACAGTATTATCTCTTGTTATTGACCTGTTTAAGGAAAAGGTAGACTTTACTTTTTTTTACCTGTACCCAAGGTAGTGAAAAGATTCCCAAATCTGGAACTGAAGGCCACCACTCTAATATAAAAGACATAACCAATGAAATTCTGCCCTTTGAAAAAGACACTG
>NW_027321388.1:0-2279 GCF_032062135.1 Pyxicephalus adspersus | reverse complement strand
TGCAAATAAAAAAAATATTGTAATACCCTACCATGCACAAAATGAGTAGATGATGTACATGGTAATTTAAATGGAGGTTCCACAAAACATGATAGAGAATATAACATAATCAAATTCTCCATATCAGCTAAAGTCTTGATTTATTTGTAACAAAGCAAATAAAAAACAACTTGTTTTAGGGATTTGTGCCCCATTCAGAGCTTGTTAAATAATAAAGCTCTATGAGAGTCAAAATTTCAAAGAAGCTTTTAATGTTCTAAAAGCTTAATTTGCACTCTTTACAGTGCTGTTCTACTGGTCACATATCTGAAAAAAATGTTACATGAAGTATTGCTGCTCCTTATATCGAACACCTGTATGCATACAGTGGTCCAACATGTCAGCATTGCAGAGCACCTAATAACATCACTCCATCTCATCATTAGGTATTTCTGATTGGTGCATTGGAGGGCTAATTTAAGTAGCATTGTTGCAAATTGATTGGTAGAAAATAGTTAGATATTTGTCTTCATAAAGAAGGCCCTTGTTCTTACTGTTTTATACTTGCTGTTGATTTCCTTGAACATGATGGATAAGCTTAGTGATACGGTACAAATGGAGACTCAGAGGAGTGGAAAGGCAAGATCATGCTTGACCCAGATTGATCCTTATGGAAAAAGCTGAGTCAAGCTTATAATTTTATCTTCTTGTATCTCTAGATGTAATGACAATATGCAGTTTTTATCAAATACTTTCCTATGCTTACTCTTCATTGTCCAGATTTATGGTGTTTGTTTAAAGTCTATTCAGATTATGTGCTTCTTTGGGCAAATACAACAGTGCCACTTGATTGTGAATTGTGCGGCTTCTATCTCTTACCTTGATGTATGAGGTCATAGCTCAAACAATATTTCTACCAATGAACACACAGGGTTGCATTCCTACACATTATGATTCAACGCCCTTCGTGGCTGGCTGCCGACATCCCGTCATTCTCACTATACACCAACAAATCAACCCCTATTCATAGGGTACTTTACTGGAACTGACAAGCAGATCACTATTACCAGTATAAGATTCCTAAGGTATGGGTCAATAAACCTGTGGCACAATTTTGCCCCTAAATTTGTGGAAAATTAATATATACTAGTATGCGGCAAGACCCCTACTTACCAAGGGTGAATTCAGTTGTACTTACAAAATACCATAACTCAAGAAGAAATTCATTGATATTATCTACTCCAGAGAAAGTAGTATTCAATTATCATAATCTTTGTACAGTCATAGCCAACCTTGAAGTTTCAATTATATTTAAATTTTCAATACTCTAACACCTGAATACCCAGTGTTCTTAACCACCCTTCCACCTACCTTTTTAGAAGTAATCAATGGTTATTCAACTACCAACTTTGGTCACTAAAATCCGCTGAAGAAGAATGTGGGCGAAACTCATCGGGTATCCAGACAAACAACTCCTTGCTTAATTCTGATATTGTAAACACGGGCTCAGTAAACCCAACTAGCATAGGATATCTATGTATAGTAGAGGAAATAGCATAGCATTTAGGTTAAAACAAACACTTGGAAGTAAAAACTTTTATCTGAATATAGATTTTTTCTCTCTACTGTCCTATTTGATTATTACAAATCAACAGTATTATTGAAAAGAGTTTTGAAATCTCCTCTTGGACACCAAACTTGTTACTCGCTGTATTAGTTTATATATCTGGCTGTAGAATTATCAATTATGAAAGCTGTGATCAGTGGTACTTTAGGTTTCATAGACCTTTATAGGTTTTAATTACATGTTATATATTTATATTACATTCTGCTGTACTCAAACTTTTGAGATACTAAAAGTATTAGCGTATATTTATTAAAGGAATAGAGAACACCCATTTTGAAATGGAAACGGTAATTAAAATTTGTTATTAGGATAAAATTATGTTTACCCACCCATCATGTGCAGGATAAAGATTTTTTTTTTCCTGCAAGTGATAGGATTAAAATGAATGCAGATTTGCATTACTTATTTTACTAAAGCTTACTAAATGAACCCTACAGTATTCTTTCCTTGGCCATCTACATGATCCAACATTGTGCCATCTGGATGTGATAGAATGACAATGAACAAGTCAGTTTATGTGCCGTCCACAAATGCTCCTTTTCTGTGAGACTGTATTCCATTATTACAGAAAGTTTGTACAAGGAAGAGGAAGTGGTGTAATTCCCTGGACTGCTCTCTGTTTTTCTTTACTTGAAAGTCAAAAAGATAAAAATGAAAGAACAAAACCTGCTCT
>NW_027321387.1:0-2281 GCF_032062135.1 Pyxicephalus adspersus | reverse complement strand
TTGTCCTGAACCAGTCGTATTAACTTGGTGGCCATCCTAGAACAAGAATTTTAGCAAATTATATTTTATAATTCCTAAATACATTTTCTAGGTATTAATTACTAGAAAAAAAAAATCTTAAAGTTATTTCTTTACAAAGTGCAGACTACGCTGTCCAAGCTGTTTGTTAGTATACTATGTGCAGCAGTATTATTTTATTACTGTAAATACTATATATATATATATATATATATATATATATATATATATATATATATATATATAAACCTGTATTACCATCAATAAAGATGGCCAGAGATCAAAACATAAAAATGCCTTTACTTTTACATTACCCTATACCTGATTAGTAACGTACTCAATAACACAAAATTTCTATTACTCAGGTTTCTGCAATTTATAAAAAAAAATGTTTTTTTGTGCTGTAAACCAAATAATTTTTAACTGCAGTGTATACTACCGTAATTTTAGACAAAAAATATAAAAACCCTAACATTTAACTATCAACAGCAAAAAAAATTGCTGTTAACCCTGCTAGAAATCCAGTGCTGACCTGTGTTCTTTACACTTTGCAAGTTAGCAAAGTATTAGGTAAAGCATTACCATTCAAGCCTCCTTTTGCTTTGCGAATCACACAACTCCCTCAATAGTTAGGGAGGCAAGGTTTTGTAATTGTTGGATGGCTACAACAGTCTACCATAGACAGCACAGAGACTGAACATTGTCACTTTAAAAAAGAAAAATTTTACTTGAACAGCAGGTTGAAAAAAAAGGCAGCACATTATATATATACATATATATATATATATATATATATATATATATATATATATATATATATATAGTGTGGCTGGATTCAATTTTTAATAATGAATAACTTATAATATTATAATATTTTGAAACATTTTATTAGGAGCAGCTTGTAGTGTAAAGTTTTAAATCTGTTTAGTGACTATATTGATACAAAGCAGGATAATGCAAATGAAGACTCCACAGCAAAGTTTCTGACATTTCCAAATCTGCAGAACTTCTGACAGCACCATGCTTTATTTGCTTAACAATAGCTGGTTGAGTATAGGTAAGCATCGAACATTTTGTGGCCATATTTGAAAAATACTGCAGCTGGCATTTGTAACTAGGACCACTCCTTTTCTCCAATTAACACAAAGATGAAAAGGAATGTGAAAGTCAGCAAAATGGGAGTATGGGAATGAAATAATACTTTGCAGACTTTGATAGAACTATTACTGCCTGTGAAAGGCCTCTTTGAAGATAATTGAAAACACTGGGAAGCAATCTGCTTTATAGCACTGACAAATAACAGTTTCCTAAGGCTTATCATTTAAGTGTGGTAAAATAGGGAAACGAGAAAGAAATATATAAACCATATTTGGTCCATATGTAGTGGACTTTTCATTGTTAGTACACGCCTGGCCTTGCATGACAAGCTGTGTGTTACTGGATGGGACTGTGTTATATGGACACAAAGGGCTAGGTCTTTTATTTTAAGATATGTGGTGGACCGCAAAGAACTTGCTTATAAACAGGGGTGTTAGAAGGATTTTGGGCATTTCCACCTTTGTGTGAAGTGTAAATGTAGATTATATAGAAATGAAGAACAGATTTCATGTGGTTCCAAACCAATAAATGGAGCTAATCCTCTCCAGCAACTAGAAAGTAATGGGGTAGCTTAGCTGTATATTGTAGATATACCTACATATCCAACTGTTTTATAATGTGCTATGCAAAATATGTTCAAGAAACAAAATAAGAAAATCTGTATCTATGTTTTATGTATTATACAAAGTGTCTGTTAAGTACAGATCACAACTAAAAATCAAACAGATAATGTACATAATATGTCGAGAACACATGGTTTGTGGGGGAAAAAAGACCAAACTAAAGAAAACACCAAAATATAGTACACCTCCTGGGTCAAATGTCATCTGACTAGCCTATTGAACAAAATCACATATCATATTCAGGCAAGGTACACCGAGACTGAAGGAAGAGGATACAGGTGGTTACTGTATTCAGTGAAAAAACTTAAATAATTGCCGGCATTACGTAGATCGTCCTCTTCCTCCCAGTGTAAACAGTGAATTCACCCATGGCTATCAGATCTAAAAGGAATTATGGATAATTGTGGACACCCAATCATATGAATAACACGTAGTCAGGTTTCTTTTGCCACAATGCTATTTTATACAGCAAATGCTAAAATCTTCTAATCTGTCCCACTGCTTATGTTTAGCAATTTCTTAGTTACACAAAAATCAATCAA
>NW_027321386.1:0-2281 GCF_032062135.1 Pyxicephalus adspersus | reverse complement strand
GAGCATTGCAAACTAAAAAAAAATAACAAAAGTACATAAGAAATGTTTGAACAATACATAAATACAATTGCACAACAAAATATAAAGGGGAAACAAAGATGTAGTAGGAGTAGGAGTCCTGCTGTGCCAATTTACAATCTATAATGAGCTGATAATATTCTTGCACTTACCATGACAAAGTAGGAGTTAATACATGCAGTACAAGCTCACATTTCTCTCTCACCCACAGGTTATTTAATAAAACTCTATAAGCATTTGAAAGGATTTCTATATGCTTTTCTTCTCTGCCATTATGCATTCGCTTTGATCTAAAGATGCCATTGTCATTAATCCACTACAATATGTTACAAATTTATTCTATACAAATTAATTGCTTAGAGCAAAAGCAGATAATAGTTACCTTTCTTCGTCTGTGGATTTGATCTTGTGCTTCATTCTTCGTATCCAAATATTTGCTAATATTAAATAAAAAAAAACTTTTTTGAATTCAGTTGAGTCAGCATTAATGTCAGACTGAATGTTATGAATTTTAGTAGAATTTCGGAACACTGCGAGTGTGTCATTGGTGGAAGGGCATGGACTACTTCCAAAGGAGAGATGGATTGAGATGTTTCCTGTAAAAAAAAGTGCTGTATAAGATAATTATTCCAGAACTTTTGTTTATATTAATATTTATAGAATGCCATATTACAGGTCATTGCACATCACATTGATAGAACATTGCTGCAAGGTAAGAAAAAGACAGTTTAGCAAAGCAAAGGGAATGGGCAACCCTTTAAATGCCAGGATTGTACACATGCCAGAATGGTGGTATCTGTGGTGCTTCCTAACCTAAAGTTCTGCAGGTAGTTTTAACCTGCTTTTCAAAGGAACTGGTTTGGAATATAATTGCCCGATTGTCCCGAAGGAGTAAGTCCCACAGCCGACACCTTGTTTTATCTGTCACTATTTCCTGTGTAGGGGACATTGAACATGACTGTGAATCTGAGGAGCTGGTACACCAGGTATGCACAGGCTTACTCAAAGTCAGTCATATAATAAGTAATGATGGATATTATGGATGACAAATAAAAGTAGCAAGACAACCCCGGAGAAAGCAAATTGACGCAAAAAGTCATTACTGGCAGCTGCCATACTTCCCTACTTTGTGAATCCCTATTTATTGCATGTCATGAGAAAATATTCACAGTAAGTTCACCCTTACTGAATTCACCTTCACAGACCTGCAAGACATATAGAAATTCTGACACTATTCTTACACTCACTTAAGTTCAACATAATCAGGTGACTAGCATTTTCCAAAGGAATCTCAAAAAAAGATGGTGATCCTGCTTATAAGCCCTAAGTGTAGTGGCATGGTAGAAAAACACCCACATCATCCAAGTAAAAATTCTGTTTCTCCCAGGCATGAACAGGTTCTCACTAAAATTTCCTCAAACTTCCGATGGGTTGGCAAAATCTCGGCGAACCGATTTTGCAGACCCATAAGAAGTTCCAGGAAATCATTACAGGAGGATTCCCAGGGCTGCATTCATTCATACAGCCCTGGGAATCCTCTTGCGTGTGATCCCCGGGCACTAGAGGTTAATTAATTGCAGGATCCCAGTGGATTCTACCTTGACACTAGAGGTAAATGGGTACAAGTCTCCCCATTCAAAACCTCAAATGCTCTCTAATGTTTGGCTGAGGAAAGGAAAATCCTGATGACGCTTTTTTTTTTAAGGAAAATTCGATCTCAATCAGCGTTTTTAGACTGGTCCTTCTCACTTACAATTTTGGTAAGCGACAATGGCCGAATTCTCTGCAAGATCGAGTTTAAAAATCTTGCTCGCTCATCCTAAATTCTCACTGTATATCAGAATTTCCCAACCAGGGTTTCATGGAACCATAGGGCTCCTCCAGAGGCTGCTAGGGTTTCCTTTGACAAAGAGCAATTTGTGCCTCTCAGGTCAGTTTAAATGACACCAATGATCTTTTTGGCTATCTGTAAGGGTGATATTCTTCCCACTGGTGAGCAATGTAAGAGAAATTCTTCCCATTGATCATCATGCTAATTACACTGTAAGCTGTGGATATAGTTATTATAGCAGGGGTTCTTTTAAGACCTGAAAGTAATTTCAAAGGTTCATCTGTTAAAAAGAGAAAGAGAAAGGCTGCTGTAGATCCATAGAAAAGCTTAAAGAATCATAGATGGTCCTCTAGGACTAAGCTATTTAGAGCCAAATGCATCAGAGCAGGTAGATCTGCTGTGGTTTACATATTATTATTATTATTATTATTA
>NW_027321385.1:0-2281 GCF_032062135.1 Pyxicephalus adspersus | reverse complement strand
GTAGAGAAAAAAAACCTGACTTGATACAGGCAAACTAACTGCACTTTCAGAATCAGCATACCTATTTTAGTGTAAATAAGCTTAAAAATTGAAGTCAACAAGAAATTTGTTCAACTCACCATGATCACCTAATCATAGGCTTGGGAGAGGAAGTAACCACTTCTTTTTTCCATTTTTCTTTTACTCTTTTTTTTTTTTTTGTAGAGATTAGATCCCCAAACTTTTATGAGCTGTCTAGATGGCTGTTTACATCTAAAGTGTGGATGCACAAAAATACAAATCCTTTTTGAAAATAATAACAGCTCCCATATATATATTTTAATGGTGTATTGAGTTTTTTGCCTGGAGTTCAGCTACTGAGTGCATTAACATGATAACATATTATTGGTTAAAAAAAGCTTACTTCTTTATAATTACTAAAGCTTAAATTGGTTTTATTGTTCTTGGGATCATTATTGAATTAGTCCATTTACTTCCTACCAATAATCTGTTTTATGATCCTGAAGAGCCTATGTGGAAAACACACAAACAAACCATTTCCAGTTTTCACAAGGGAGCACTTACCTTGTGACATAACACAGTCCATTAACTGACAGTTTCTAACTCTTCCGTTCAAATGTAAATAATCTGATTCCGGTGGTGGGATTTCACTTCTACAACTATTTACTAAAGCCATAACTTATTATAACACACTGCCGTGGCTTTAGCTGTAAATAAAAATATTGTTATTGGCAGTCTTACAGTAGTCCACCAATCCCCTATGATCCAAAGAAATACACAGAAAAAGTAACTATATACAGATGTGTAGTCTTCAAATCAACACTTATTAGTGAGTCTAAAGAATTGTACATTGGCATTTTCTGGAGGGCGGGGGGAGGGGGGATCAGGAATGTATTGTAAATGATAAATAATAGATGACAAATAGTGAAATGCATATTTTTCCAATAGTACAATATTTAAAATGTCATCATCTTAAAAAATATACATTTGCCCTTTTAAGGAAAGGAATGTGTTCAAGGTTTAAAAACACTCTTTTCCCCTTCTTTTGGTGGCTTTTGTTGTTGTTTTTTTGCAGTGTATGCAGTGTAAAGCCCAGCTTTTTTCCTGAAACCATCATGAATAGGTCTAGATGCCAGGAACATTGCAACTTCTGTGCATGTACATGATTTACATGATCAGGGGCCACCCAGTTGCCAAAAAGAATCATGGTGGACCTGAAGGACTAGTCGGTGAAGATGGTGGTTTTAGGGGATGCAGCAGTGACAAGTTCCTGGACCTGTCATCCCTGTTGGGTGCTTAGGAAAAGGTAAATGTGCACAATAATTGACAAGCATTTTCTACAGGAAGTACAAAGTGTTTGAGACTTCTATATCTTGATCTCTCTGTGCACATGCACTACAGCAACATCTGCATGGAATTTCTATGGATAGGTTCCTTGGTGGTAAAATAGTGTGCCATACCTACATAGCATGTGTTTAAATTGCCACTTGTAGCCTCAACTGTAAGCCTGCATAGCGGGATGACAATTTAGGAGCCCAGTGACCCTGGGGCAAGGTAATAACAGATTGTGCCTGAACAGGGACCTTCATGGCAGGATCTTGTGATTATTTTTCAATGACAATAAACATATGTAAAAATATTGAAATATTTTTTAATTAAATTATCATGGTAAATCTTTTATCATTTAATGATTGTGATGACAATCATTGTGATGACATCCTTTGCTACAGAAGGCATGCTGTATGTTACAATGTTAATAGTGCCTGTATAGTGGCAGTATATATTCTACTTTATAAGCCAGAAAAGTCTTTACAGTTTGTAAAACAGGACACAGTAACTATCAGTAATTTCCCTGTATTTGGAATAACCTTTTGTTTACTGACAATTTACAATCAGTAATCCAAACATATTTCTACCCTTTGTTTATTTTTATACTCAATATGCACTAGCAGACACATAGAAAATTAAATCAAAACTCACAAAGCATTTGCAATAAATCTGTTAGTTTATTTCATGAGCTTAGTGTCAACACTTCACAAATTTCCACTCTAACACATAAAAAACAAGCAGGCCCATTTGTCAGAACTGATGTTTTTCTCATTTAGCACTTACAGAAATGTATGTTTGTACTTGTTTTACCTTTCTGTATGCAGCAAAAAAAACATAAATCTGGCATATAGCCATAAACCCATGACATCTGTGGGTGGTAATATTCTGTTAGTGTGTGGCAAAAAGCCACAGGCCAGTTAATCTGTTGGCACCTCCAAAGATTTGGAAACAG
>NW_027321384.1:0-2281 GCF_032062135.1 Pyxicephalus adspersus | reverse complement strand
AAAAAAAACAGGGACACTTGTTCCCATTGATAAGGTTCAAACAAGCTTACGACCACAAGCTTGTTTTTAGACTTTGGTAGTGCTCTCTGGGGTGATTTAAAAAAGCTGCCCAATCATCCATTAGGGCTATGGATAGCACTCACGGTCCCACTTCTTTGGGTTTCTTGGTCTCTCCCGCTTTTCTGGGAAGCCCAGGATGAGACGAAAGTGACCTAGGATGCTCAGCAGGATCACACATCTGATCCCTCCTCCATGTGGTGATGCCAAATGGTACGCTAAAGTTTTAAAGTGCTTTTACGGCTTCATTTGTCTTGTGTTTTTCAAAAAGTAGGAATGGGAATGTTCCCCCCCCCCCCTCTAATTGGACAGACAATATGAACATCCAATAACCAACCGATGGTTAGGCACCAGTAGATATCTTTAAGCTGCGTTTCTGCCAAGATCTGTTCTTGTTTAGAAAGCATTGTTTCCTGATTATGGATGACATCACATTTTTGCATAGGCTTTTTTTCCCATTACATACAAAAAAAAAGGAAATGTCAGCATCTTTTAAACACCTATGCTTTGTTTTCTCCACAGAGTTAAAAGAGGCACAGAGAAAAAAGAAACAAATGAAAGAAAGATTCAAGCAGGAGGAAAATATTGCAAGTGCCATGGTGGTCTGGAACACTGACATTTTGCCAAACTGGGATGCCATGTAAGTGTGTTTATAGTGCTGGCTGGAAGTGCAAGCAGCCAACTTTCATTTTGAAAGCACTTTAAATACAGTTTTGTAAACTATTCCCAGCAATAAAAGATGCACCACACTTTGTTGTCACATGATGTATTATCCTATTTGTTTCCTATTTATAATGGCTGATTTAGAGAAGCCCCTTCTGTTTTTTTTAAACAAGCTTGTAGAAGAACTGTAATCAAAACTTGGATAATGTATAGCAGTATGCATAGAGTAGTGTTTGCCTGCATTAATATCAAGTACATTCTTAAATGTTTTGCCTGGTGAAAGATAGATTGTTTTGAAATATTCTATTCCTTTGAAGGTAATGTGTCCATGGTTCTAAAGGACCTTGCATTATGATCACAGCTTTAAAGCATTTTTAAGTTTCCACGAGAAAACATACTATTGTAGTGCATACCAAGCACCGTCCTCCAACTAACACTGCAGCCGAGCATTTTTATACTGGGTTTCTAGCAGTCACACTCTCCCTACATTTATCTTCCTTTGTCAGTGGCAGAGACTATGTAATACAGGGTGCTCCAGGTTACTTTCTTCTTGGTTGATGTCCCCTATAGGCCAGTAAAACCTGTGCACTGACATGTTCAGCCCATGCTTACTGCAATGTTAGCACTTTCCAGTCAATGATTCAGGATGCTTAAAACTGAAAGATTAGCTTGAAAGGCCACTTCTAAAAGCTTGGGCTCACTGGAAATGTAACCGAGCTAAAGCATTTTTTTAGTTAAGGTTTTGCAAATATGTGAAAATAACTGCATAAAACAAGAATATAATAATTATATTGTTTTGAGCAATTGCGTGAGTTTATAGGTTGGTAACAGGTGGGTAAAATGTTGACTTTGAAAATACTAGTTAGCAACTACCAAAATCATTATTATTAATTTCCCGGTGGTTGGGGACCGCTGGTATAAAAGACAGACTAAGCAACTGCTTCAAATGCATGACACCCCACTTGACGCTAAGCGCAAAGGAAACCAAGACCCATGTATTGTAGTGCGTCCAATGTTGCAGGTTTCCCATCTCAGTCACCATTGCTACCTATTAACTGGGGTTTGAATACCACTATCCTCTGGTCCTGTTTCTTTTGGGTAATACGAATGGAAAAAAAACTTTGAAAAATCACAAACTAAAGAGTCAATTTTTTTCCTACTGGTGATAAACAATGTGTTTAGGGTTAGCTGGTTAGTTACATACAGTTAGGTCCATAAATATTTGCACAGAGACAACTTTTTTCTAATTTTGGTTATATACATTGTCACAATTCATTTTAAACGAAACAACTCAGATGCGGTGGAATTGAAGGAACTAAAACTTTTTTTTTTTTTTTTTTTTTTTTAACACAATCACTTGATTTCATGGGCTCAAAAGTAATTGGACAAATTAAAAAGCTGAAAATAAAATGTTTATTTCTAATACTTGGTTAAAAACCTTTTGCTGGCAATGACAGCCTGTAGTGTTGAACTCATGGACATCACCAGATGCTGGGTTTCCTCCTTCTTAATGCTCTGCCAGGCCTTTCTGCCTGAAGTTTAGTCTTCAACAAGTGAAATG
>NW_027321383.1:0-2281 GCF_032062135.1 Pyxicephalus adspersus | reverse complement strand
TACTGCAAGAACTTGTTTTAGTTTTCTTTTGCTGACACTGAAGCATTCTGAGGTACTGCAAGCTGTAGATCCATCAGACCGGTGAATTGGTTACTGCTATTGCCCTGTGCTGCTGTAGCAGAATCTGGCTCCATTAAAGGAATAAACGAGGAACTGCAATTATTGCAACTTAGAAAATTATGCAGCAAGCATGGACTACCTTGTTCATTTTGTCCATGCGCAAATTGATAGCAGTATGGAATATTCTGAAGCGATCTGCTAGAATACAGAATGCATTCTCAATCACCCTCCTAGCACAAGACAACCTGTAATTGAAAATGTTTTTCTGTTGGTCCAAATTCTTCTGAGGGTTTTAATACATTGTTATGTAATGCAAATGCTTCATCTGCAACAAACATAACGTTCATTCCCTGTACAGTTTGGCTGTTTCTAGGAAGGTGCAGTTGCTTGTTCACCAGCTTCCTGTGAAATGGCGTACCTTCCAGAACCCCTCCATCATACATGCGCCCATTTCTTCCTACGTCAACTAAAACAAATTCATAAGGGGCATTCACTATTGCCATGAGCATGATGTTCTTGCAGACTTCCTCCTCCAGTGACCTAATAGAAGAGTTCACCTGCTGCAACTTCCACTCCAATGACTTCAAACCTCCAAAAAAGGAGTCAGAAAAGAAAGCAAGAGGAGCTGGAAAAGAGCAAAACTTTGCAGCTAGCTATGGCCATACTGAACCAAAAAGAGGATCAATTTGATGGCTTTGGCTTCAGCATTGCTGCTAAACTGTGGCAGATGCCCCCAGAACTAGCATGTGCTGTGCAGCTGATTGTGACCGATGTGGTCAACAAAGAATTAATGCACAAATTAAACCCACAAAACCCTACTTATTCCTTCCCCTCTCCATACCCGCAGCCTCACCCTTCTCTCATACCTAACTACACTCCATGCAACCAATATTAGCCTCGTCACTGCCCTTCCTCAGTTCGGACAAAGGAATATATTATTATCAATAAAAGCCACCAATATACTGAATTATAGCGGAACTGTGTCACAGCTTTTTATTGCATTTATACTGTTGTTTACATTAAAATTGTTATTTATTGTTATTTGTTACACGGTTATGTATTGTTATTGATTGATGTGTTTATCATCGCTCCGTTCAGCATCTAAACCTTCGTTCTAGAATATTATACAAAGAGCTGATGTGACCTTCTCCAATGTGGGCAGCATGGGATCAGTCCAGGAAAAAAGCAGCGCACATCTTGCTGCCAGAAGTCAGACCAATACCCAGTCCCTTCTACCCCTACCTGGTTTTTTCTTCTCTCAGTTCATCCCAGCACCCAAACAGACATAAGCTAGAGCTAGCTGGTACAAAATATTTAGTGACCTCACATACATAGTGTAATATCCTTCGTCAGTATTTTTGAATCAGTGGGCACGACCACAGACGGTGAACCAAAGTGGCGGAAGGAGCCTTACATTTTGCCCATGTAAAATCCAATGCGGTCGGGGCAGAAGACCCCTCAGCTTTCCTGAAAACTCTATAGGCCCTATGCAAAAGTTTAAAGTGAGTTTCCCTCCATATTTCGTTCACCATGGCTTAGCATACTGTTTGGTATCCACGAGTAGCAATGGAAACGACATCTGCTATGTGGAGCTCCTCCCCCCATTTGGTCACATTAGTCCCTATCAGAGGCTTATGGAAATAATCCTGTATTGATTTATAAAGCTCAGAGATAGAGGGTGAGGGTAGAAATAAAAGATTATCATAACAATTATATCTCAGGGCTTGGAAATCCAAAGGTATTCCTTTGGAGCCCAATCTCCAAACTGGACTGGATCATGGTTAGCGATGGTCTCGCGCACACTATCAATGACACTCTAGGAAAATTTGATTCAATCTAGGACCCTTGGAAATAATACAACTCTCATTATTAAGGTGGCCCATGTCTCCCCATACTGGTGGATATTACGTCTTACAACCCCCCCACCCCCATTGCTGTGGTTGGATTGTTATTTGATGATTTTCATAAGATTGCCTGTAACTTGATTGTCTTTTTTCACATAATTGTTATTTTAGTTTGTTTACTTAAAAACCTAAAAAAAACTGAAATACAAAATGTGAGGCTATCACATGTGAGGCTAAGAAAAAGGTGTAATCCCTCCAAAAAATAAAACCAGACCCTTTATAAGATTTGGGACCTTCTGGGACAGGGAATTAGGGCAGCAGGCACGTGTTACCTCTCCTATCCATAAAATTAAGGTCTGGACAAGGTTTGCCAAAAC
>NW_027321382.1:0-2282 GCF_032062135.1 Pyxicephalus adspersus | reverse complement strand
TTGGTTACTTTTTTACGAACGATTTTTTGCCCAATCGATCGTTCGTCGTTCGATTGGAACGATAAAAATTGGAAGTGTGTACGCACCTTAAGACCAGGAAGGAATCCAATCTATAAAAGCAACAGAATCAACTAAAAGTGAATCTATAGCCAAAAGGTTTCCTTTTATTTTAGTTTTGGGGTAGGGAACAGTTGGAACTCCTGTCTGATTTTTTATTATTAGGTTTATGTTCCAACTGGGAAGTTTAAACTTCTGTATTTGTCCCAGTTAACACTGTCATAGGAAATCCAAAATTCCATTTGCATAGGTGGTAAGCGGTGGTAAGGGGAAATCTTCCCTGTTTTAAGAATTCAGCTTACTTCTTATAACCTATATAAAAAGACAATCCCCACTATATCCATAACTGAAAAATAAATTACTGTGGTGTACATTTATTCTTCCACTAAGAGATTCAATGGTTATATTGTTTTAGGTTTTCGTTTCCTTGTTACTGTTGCAGTAACACACAAAAAATGTATACTTATTACCTTAAATGACTTATTAATTATGAATCGAGAATTACTTTGAATTCAGGAGTAATGCAGAATTGTTGCCACATATTCAGTATAAACTGCATTCAATTTCACTCTTCCTATTATTACAAATTATTGGGTGTTATACAATAAAGAGCAGCATTACCTATAGAAGCATATGGATGCCTGTCACACATAGTGGAGCACAGGAGTAGAAGAATATTGTGTAGGGTGACAGAAAAAGAGGCTGCAGTCCTGCATGGGGCAGGAAGGCTCATGTTTTTTATAAACATCTGACACAAAGTTTTATATATATATATATATATATATATATATATATAAATATATATATATATAAATATTTTTACCTTGAATGTAAATTGCATATGTCTATAAATGTGGGTATATAAAATATATAACAGAAAATATCTGAAGAATGGAGTTTAGTCCCACAGGAGAATAGGTGGTGACTTTATTAGGGATTTTTAGCGAGGTACATTTATAGAGCTTCTGCGCACATAAAAAACATCTCTGACATCTGAACAGCACAATACCTTGGCTCAGCATGACCTGACAATTAAGACACGGTATTGGGAGAAGTGGAGTATATGCCTGTGAAATAGACTTAGTCTAAAGCTGAAGTAAATCATCAAATCAATCAAGGATAGTTGCCTTGCCTCTTCAGAATAAGTAACTAGTAAAAATGTTGCACTTGTTACATTCAAGGAAGATTGTTGAATGTTTCAGGAATCCAGTCTTTTCAGTCTGTTCTGTACACCTAAGCTTTCTGTATGCTCTGAACAGACCGGAACTAAACTTTACATTATATTAGTGTGAAGCTTAGTACCCATCACCTGTCAAATCCTATCACACAGGGGGCCTGCTAAACCCTAATCCAAAAATATAGAATGCTTTGGGGTCTAAAAGCAGACCTTTTACGGATAGATTATGTAAGCTGCTATTTCTGACTTGGCTCTACATAATACACCTTGCCCAGTTGATGTTCTGCTCCTCTGCCTTTTTATACCTCCCAAATCATTGACCCAGAATGCATATAAAGCTAATTGTCACATGGTTATTCGCAAGCTTGTTTCAGGTGTGTGATGGACACCAAATCAACATTCTTTACAATGAGTTCAGCAATAATAGTTTATGTTTCAGTAGTAAATCCAATTAAAGTAGTTTACTAGCCAAAAATGCAGCTGTGTGTACGAAAAATGTTCTTGCAGCATAAAGATTAAAGAGTAACCATAATTATGCCCAATAGTGCCATTGTTCTATACCCCCCCCCCCCCCCCAAAAAAAAAGTGCATGCAAAAACTCAAACCCTATTTTTTTCATTTGGGATAAAGCAGAAGATGAATAAATCTTTTTTCTTGTAATCTGTGTCTTATGGGGCATACTCAACAGGAAGTAAAACAATTTATTTCCAATATGAATAAAATTGTGTCTTCGATAGCTTTCATTGACCACAATAAAGGATTTGTTTTCTATTCCTGTTCTGATGGCAATTCAGAATCTTAATTGTCTCCTACATTCTTTCTAAATCCAAATTTGTTTGTTTTTTTCATAAAGCCAGGCACCATTTTTTTGATGTGTAGTGCTATTATTTCCCACCCTAAAAACTTTTTAACCAGGTGAACACTGAAGTAACAAAGTACCGTATTTTTCGGACCATAAGACGCACTTTTTTTCCTCCTAAAGTGGGGGGAAAATCAGGGTGCGTCTTATAGTCCGAATGCAGAGGTACAGGGGCATATTTTTTTACTT
>NW_027321381.1:0-2283 GCF_032062135.1 Pyxicephalus adspersus | reverse complement strand
TGGTTTACATCTAAGTGGCTCTATATAGTTGTACCGTGTGATTTACTTTGTGCTGTCAGCTTTGTCAGACATGATTGATTAAACAAAACACATCTTCAAAATGCCATTTAGAAGTAGACTGAACCCTTAAAGCTCTGTCAGGTCTCTTAATAGAGCGCTGTATTTCATAACATATGGTTTTCCCCAGCACACATAGAGCAATCTGTACACATAATTCAGTTGTTCTTATGGTGGAAAGGAAAACACCAGGGGCCTCAAATAATCTGAAGACCTCTGCAATAAAGACATAGGGGAACCTTGATTACTGATTTTATTTTAAAGTGCTTGCTACAGAGCTGTCATCATGATCCTTGATTTTTCCACCCAGTCAATATTATCGGTTCCAATAGTTCAAAATCTTTTTTTTGGGAAATATGTAAAAAACCCTAGTTAATGTACAACGCTGCATAATATGTTGGCGCCATATCAATACTGTTTAACATTAATAATAATATACAATAGTATAATATGAGTATAGTTTTAATTGCAGTGTTTGCCATACAGTTACATTTGATGACTTTATATTTAAACATTTTTGCTAGATTTTAGATTGGCCCACAGAGGAAGCTCTCAGTGCCTAAAAGCCATTTAAAATCCGTTACTCAGAACCCCTCCAGATAGTGGATATAGCATAAATCTATATTTTTTAATATTAAGTGCATGCAAGCTTCGCACTACTTTAAAGCACTGCAAATAAAGAAGCAGAGCCCACATATGTGTTGAAAATTATAAAAATTGTATTTTTTTTAATGAATGTGTGATAAATTATTTTTGTAAATCAGAGATTGGTATAAGATTTAGGACCACATCCACTACCTTTTATATAATACAAAAGCATGAGACGTTAAAGGCACTAATTATAAAACATTATTATTATTATTATTATTATTATTATTAATTCCATATCACATAATTATATTCAGAGTTAACAGTATTATTTATTGTGTGGCTAAAAATCAGAGATATGTTTATTGTGACAAAGACATTTGCTGTATATCAAATCTCACAGTATTTGACACGTTTCGCAACATAGGCTTCCTCAGGACTGATGAGATAGGTATCATGTTTAAAATCATATTAGCAGAAACTACAACCACGCTTTCTTGGAGTGACAGATCCAAGGGGGAAATAAACTGGTTCTGGTGTCCGCAATCAACCCGGCTTTTCAGTTTATACATAGACATGTTTACAGGTCTTGCTGTACTCTATTGCTGTTGTAAATCTTTCCATCAGACACCTTCCTTTAATTCCAATTAAAAGACTCAATGTCCTCCATGTCTTTAGCTTCTTTGCCACATATGGATTCTCCCCTAGATAACAAAAAGTGACCAGCAAGCTATTTTGTCAAGATGCCCAGCACTTTAGCAAATACTGTATAATGGTGGCATCCTGCGCCGTAAAATAAAGATTTTTTTACAAGCAAATAAAAAAGCATAAAAGTCAGACCAGACTACCAAAAATATATAATGAACCTTGTTGCCATTTTCATCCCTAGAGGGTTTTGCTGCTGATTCTAAATTGGAAGAAACAGGAGGAATCCCAGGGCTGCACGACTGAATGCATTCTCGCTCATCCCTACAACTCACCTCCTTTTTCAATGATAACTGAACACCTTTAGAATTCTTATAACTTTATGTCCTAGTTGTCACAAGAAAATTCTGAGAGAGTAGGTCCAGTGGGTGCACAGACACTTGTGTACTGAACTTTACGTTTTTGGGTACCCGAACCCGAACTTTAAGCCCAAGTTCAGCCGAACCCGGCGAACCCAAACTTCCAGGTGTTCGCTCATTCTTAGTTATGCATTGAGTGTTTTTGTAAAAAAAGAATTATATATAGATGATAAAAAAAAAACACTGTAGACTTTTTACTCTTTCTAATAGAAAGAACAAAAATCATTATAATGTACCTTACATTGGTGGTCAGTTGGAAGGATGCCTATTCCATTGTGGATCAAGGTAAAAAATCCTCAATGAATTTGGGGCCAGTTATATGAATACCCCTGAAGGTCATTGGGAAAAAATACCCCACAAGCTTATGTCTTATGGAATACTGATTGGGAAAGACTAATATAAAGTAGTATTGCAATAAGTGATTTTACTGGGTACAAATTTAGCACAACATTGGGAAGAGAATAGTCTTGCCAAACAACTACTTGAAAAATTCATTCTCACTCTGAAAATGAGAATTCAAAGGGACTTTCAATGCAACAGAACCAAACTTATCAACAGATACAATTTATTTTTT
>NW_027321380.1:0-2283 GCF_032062135.1 Pyxicephalus adspersus | reverse complement strand
ATATATATATATTTATGTGTGCGTGTATGTATGTATAGATTAGATAAGATTCTGGAATCTGTTAGTTTGGCCCCAGAGCTGACATTCTCTTCTCAGTCCAGCTTTGTGGTTGGTTATGTGCCATTCAGGTTGGGGCCCTTCTACAGACAGAGACAGCCACTGCTGCATTGTGTACGTTGTGACAACAATCACCAGATCCCCCTTGTTTCATGGGGGACATTGGGCCTAGAACCACGCTGGCTTTACTGGAGCCCTTTGTGGGATTATTTTCCCATGTCCTCCCCTTTCTCAGGGCCGAGGATCCTGTCAGAGCAAAGAGAGGGGGGGATAAAAAAACCTGACAGTTTTATTTTTAGGCCTGCAGATTTTCGCTCCTTCCCCTCTATCCCAGCTACCTGGCAACAGCCTATTGTCATAGCAACGCCTCTGATAATGAGATAGACTCTCAATTTGTGTGTTCTGCGGATGCGTTCAGGGCATCTCTAACTAGCATCGTTATATCTCTTACCTAATAAACCACCAGTAGGCTTATGTCGCCGCAGCCCGTGGGAAAAAAAACATGCCAGGCGGCCATCTTTCTCACCTCTGCCCTGTCACAAGGGCCTGCCGAACAGCAGTAAACACCCCAGTTAACGTCCACAAACGTCCTCCCTGTCATTGTGACGTTCAAAGCGCACGTTTTTCTGCCACTTTTTCTTTTAAATAATCCCAGGGCGGCCATGTTGCCTTAGCTATGACATAGAACGACTTTTTGAAAGGCTGAATGTGGAAAATGACAGGAATAGTTATGTGTAGTAAAAGAATGAAGGGGAACAGCGTGAATGGCGGTGTTAAATATGTAATTATGCACTTTGAGGAAATAAGTCGCTTGGCGGGAAGGCCAGAGTAACAATGCACCTTAATAATTCCAATTTCTGCTTAACACCGGGCGCCTTTGTATTTTTACAGCAATAAACAGATTGGCAATATGAGCGAGTGTACAGCGCCATGCCATGAACCTCGTGTTTTTGTGTGGTTCACTAACAACACCGGCACACGATGGAGAAACACCTGCTGAGACCTTCTGATTGCACTACATTACCCAGAACACCTCTGGAGAGATTCTACTTGAACAATAATATATTTAAATACAAAACAAAACTTGTGATAGTGCAAAAACTTTATTTAATATCTGAACAGTATCACCAAGCAAACAATTGGACCTGAAAGTAATTCATTTCTTGATATAACATTCAACAAAGCTACAAATGATATTATTTAAAAGCCATCCTTCAGTCTGCAGACTTTGCCTAGGCTAGGATGATGTTATCAGTCTACTGCAGACAGGAGGAAGTATTTTCCAAGTTTCCCCAAATATTTGCTAACTTAGGCAATGCATTTCAGGAATGCTGAATCACCCAGGTTCACCAATGAAAGTGTATCTTCTCCAGTCTCGGAGAGCTTTAACAAATCAGGCCCATAGTGTGAGCAGTTTGGTCTGGAGGAATGCAAGTAGTCTGCACAAAGCTACTGAACTCCTTTTGGACTTGGAACACTGTGATCCAGGTTATCATATCCAACATCAGACATCATACATAAATTCTCATTCATAAGTATAATGCAAACTGAGATATATAGAAATGCTTGCCATTTGTATTATATAGAGGCACAAAAGTTGATTCACTAAAATAATATAAACTGTTCACTTCGCATTTGCATTGCAAGGTTTATATCACTTAGGTTAGTGAATGAGGTGATGCTTGCTGACTTCAGCCATTCAAATATATGCAAGCAATTTTTTTATTGTATTGGGTATTACTTACAATGTGAATTGTCACCCTAGTTACTAAGCTGAGTGAATTAGTGCTTGCCTATGAGCAGCCTATAATGAACCCTATACTGTCCATTTATTTGCCACTTTGCTGATCGCATTATTTAGTATTTTTCAGATGTTTATTCATAGCGCTTATAAAAGCTGCACATATGGCTTTCAGTTCAGGGTGCTATAATTCTGCCTGGATCGCCCTCTCTATAATCTCATATCAGTCCTCTTTGGAGGAGGGATCACTAATAGTACCCCAGTGCACGTTTTTTGTGGAGTGTTTTTGCACTTTTCACTTTTTTTTCGAGCACGGGGTGTGTTTATCACAGACTGCGAGATTCTAAAAAAAAAAAAAAAAAAAAAAAAACAGGTTTTGTTCTGACATTTCATGGGGCTCCGGTTAGGTGGTCAGATTAGATGCAGAAAGTACTTACCTAAAGTCTTCTTTAAAAATGTGCAAAGACAGCGGTCCGTATTGATAA
>NW_027321379.1:0-2286 GCF_032062135.1 Pyxicephalus adspersus | reverse complement strand
AAAAAAATATGCATTCGGACCATAAGACGCACCCTGATTTTCCCCCCACTTTAGGGGGAAAAAAAGTGCGTCTTATGGTCCGAAAAATACGGTATATTTCTTCATGAAAGTAACAAACAAGCAATCATTACATAGGTGTTGTAATAGATTATCAATCCGTTTGCAGACCAGTTGTAGTTGTTAGTAGATGTACATATTTTTCATATTGGAGTGTTCAGTGTTAGGTTATAATACCCGACGTGTTTACCTGGATTGGCTTCCTCAGGGGTATATTTCATTACTGTTAACATCTGGTCAATGTAGTACGGTACAGGAACTTATAACGTCTGCAATAGGGTGGTCTGGTCTGTATGATATCTAAAATTGATTACTGCTGAATAATGACTAAGTATGTGGTGTGACTGCACGCAGCCAATTTGAAAGGGTTAACCTCCTGCTTAACATGCAGTATCATAGGTGGTGATAGTGGAAATTGACCTCCAATTTTGTTCGCCCCTGCATCACTGCAGGAGAGATTTGCAAAAAAAAAATCTACGAGGAGACATCCCTCCAACCTTTTATTTTGTTGTGTCAAGCAAACCTTCAACTAGATACAGGTAACAGGTTAACTGTTTCCACTATAACCACCTACGATACTGCAAGTTAACCAGGAGGTTAACCCTTTCAAACTGGCTACGTGCAGTCGCACCACATACTTAGTCATTATTTAGCAGTAATCAATATGTCATCTTTTTATTCATTTGTCTTATACATATTATTGTTCCTGTTGCTATGCATTACACAAATGCACTGTATTGCTTTATATTCTAAATTTTGGGCCACAAAAAACCCTGCATTTTGTCTTTATTATTCTATTGATAGCTATCTTTAATAATCGTTTCCAGCAAAAAAGAGTCACAGATGAATAAATGAGTGCTGTAAAAGAAACGCCCATTTTATTCTATGGACGGGGAGAAACAAGCAAAGGGGCACCTCGCTGTTTTCTCCTCCCTTGACTTTCCTAATTGGTCCTTCATGGATCCATTCGCTGCACACGTCTGATATTCACCCAAGACAAACATGAGCAATCATATTGGGCGAGGACCATCTGACTTGTGTACATAGTCTAACCCTCTACCTGCCCTGGAGTAATGGAGAATACACAAATATAATACTCGCCCCCCCACCTCCTCTCCATAACATTATAACCGTCAAAAGCATTAGGTAACTAATAATAACTCTAGGGCTCTAACTTAACTCTTCCAAACATTCCCTGGTGGAGAATCTTCCCAGTCCATCTGTTTTCAAAGGCAGTGATTGAGTTTCCACCAGAGATCGTTTGGTAATTGTTATATTCACTGCTTTATAAATAAACCCTTTAATTCACCCAAACATGTGTAAATTGTTTAATGACATATAAAGCTTTTATTTGGTGTGCTTTTGGTGACAAATGTACTGCTTAATAATTGAGCTTGACAATTGGTCCAATTGGACAAAAAGATTTATTTTTAAATATAAAAATGTTAAATTTAAAATTAAAATGTATTAAAAACTGCTACAGTAACCCCACCATCAGGTGAATTAGATAAGCAGCCCAACAGCCAAGCAAAGAAGCTTGCAAAACAAGCTGACAATGCTGCTAATTGCAATGCTTTGGTTTAGCGTTGTCAACTTTTTGCAGAATTTTCACAAAAAAACCCATACAGACACATTATAATTTGGAAAAATGGCATGTGGGACCATTTACATTGTGTGTTGTCCTATAAAAAAATTCAGCATGCTCTATGTTGAAATAAATGGTATGTAGACCGCAGCACATTGCAATGCAGCAAAACAGCAATCAGTGTTCATGTCGCAGAACATTGCTGTGAACAAACCCTTAAACCTCATTAATACATTGTGATGTCTTTGTTTTGCTTTGTTTTTGGAAAGCGCTCTCTTATGTTGCTTAGGGAAAGTCCAGTTCCAGAAATTAGCAATTCTTACATCCGCATTTGTAATTTCTTCAATAAAAATATACTGATTCCTCCTAACAATGACAGGCAAAGCTTAAACATTCAGCAAGAGCCATCTCCAACCTGTTAGAGTCTCCTGTTGCTTAAATAATGTAACTTCCTATTCTGACTAAAGAGAGCTATACAGGAGTACAGAGAGGCCCATAGCCGTAAGAATTAGGCGCAGGGCCTACATGACCGGGTGCTAGGCCTAGCCCAGAGCTTTTAAGGGGTTAAGAAAAAGGTAGTGTTGCTAGAGGGGGCTGGGCTAGTATACAACGTGGGGTAGGAGGGGATTAGGAATGGGAGATGT
>NW_027321378.1:0-2286 GCF_032062135.1 Pyxicephalus adspersus | reverse complement strand
CAGATCAGCTCAGCTACAAACCACCCACAACCTCAGCTGTGTTTAGCAAAAGATTTCTTCTGCAAGTCATGAAAACCATTCCCCCTTCCCCCATCAAGCCTCCCTCCTGTGGATGAGGGAGCAGGGAAGCCCCATTCATATATAGGAGTCGTCCGTATGTTGGATGTCCTTATTTCAGGGACTACCTGTATAAGTATATAAAACAAGTACTTAAAAAAAATTGATGGATGAACAGCACCGTAAATGAATGACCATGAAATAATAAAAATTGGTAGCTATAGGTACAGCCAATATTTTTAAGGGTTCTCTCTTTTTTTTCAGAAATTATTTACCATCAGGAAGACAATTTATGTCAGTCTGTCTATCTATCATGATTTTATTATTATTTAAACATTGTGGGTGTAATCACTATCAACCAATTTTTAGAGTCCCTGTAACGTGATAAGACAACCAATATATACTTTATAGTGCCCTTCAGTGCATCATTATAATTCAGAATTCCATCTGAAATTGATTGATTTTATTCTTAGTCTTTCTGCAGAACACTCATACATTTTAATATGTACATAGAAAACCCACCTTCCTAAAGAAGAAGGAACCCTCAAATGTGCTGAATGATTTCTCATCAGGGCAATGATAGTGTGCTTTAACAACCACTTTTCTAACTCATCTTTATTGCTGGAAATGGAAACTTTGGTTTATGGTATACTGAACAAGATTATATGACCAAAGCCAGCTATCACTCCCAGATGAACTAGATTAAACTCCTGTCATGGGAAATAGATCTCAGACAAGATTCTTTAGCACATAAGGCAAAAAAGAACAAAGTGCACCACCACCCTCAATAAGCTATGAACTTTGGCACCATAAGTTGCATGTTCTGTTCTTTTTGTGCTACTATCCTGCTAAAGCTTTTCTGTCAACCCTTGGCCCCAGCCAAAATTTTTCTAACCCCCAGTTTGGGAAAATTCCTTAGGGTTGCAGGTAATGAAGAGGGGAATATGCTGAGGTTTCTCACCTTGATTGGGTGCAGAGATAAGGGCTGCCCCATTGTCAGATGTAAAAAAGACAAAAGTGTCCTTCGCTATTCCCATATTCTTTATCAATTCCAGAATTTTCCCAATGCTGGAGTCAATTTCACGGACAGCATCTCCATACCTGAGAAAATCAGAAAGAAAAAAAAACATAACATCCTTACAGAACACTTTACAGAGGGCAGAGTCAGACCCCATAATAATGGATGTCCAATAAGCCCATACAGGTGTGAGCTTTTTTTGGCTTTATAATGTTATTTGAAACAGAATGTCTTTTACCCCATAGTAACCAGATCAGATTTAAACATGCACTAGAATTATTATTTCATCAAGAAAAAAGTAATTCTCATTGGGAGGAAATTCATGCAACTTTTTCTTAAAGTCTCAAAGCGGACCTAAACTCAAGATTATACTTTACATAAAAGGGTGGACAACTGTTACCTCGGCGATCAAGACTAATTGGAAGCACAATCCCGGGAGGCTTCTGGCTGCTCCTTCTGCGCAAGCCCGATCTCAGGCATGGGCAGAAGGAGCCTTTTCTTTAATGAGGAAAAATGACCATATCACGCATGCGCAGTGAGATTGGCCATCTTTTTTTCCCCCATTCCACACCACCCGATCTCGCACCTGCACAGTGTGAGATCGGGTGATGTAAGAAGGAGGAGGAAGGCCAAATAAGATGGCCGCGCCCCACGCTTCCCCTGGGATAACGCAGGACGCAATCAAGAAAAGGTCCAGTGCAATCGAGGGATCTGCGGGATTAAAGGTATGTAATTTTTTTAGTTTTCAGTTTAGATTGGCTTTAATGAATATATCTCAGTGTTTTAGGAAAATTACTGCCGTGATATAGGTCTTACAGTCCTCTACGGCTGCTTCCCAGGAAAGGTTTGGATGCGTAGACAGGAGCATGAGTAGCGTCAATTGCCCAGTACAAAAAGAATGGCTGCTTTGTTGACCCGTATTTACTGATGAAGTTTAAAGCTTCCTGTTAATAAAACACACACAGAAAAAATAAGAAAAAATACTAAGTTACATATAACTATAATACTTAGCAATAAAAAGTACCACAGTTTTATTCCACATAAATTTCAAGCATATGTACACCATAAAGGTTAGCACTCTGGCCTTAGCAGCACTGGAGTCCTAGGGTTAAGTCCCAGCCAGGACATCTGCATGGAATTTGTATGTTCTCCCCATGATTGCATGGGTTGGCTGCATGCACACGGTTTTCCTCCAACATCCTGAAAGCTTA
>NW_027321377.1:0-2287 GCF_032062135.1 Pyxicephalus adspersus | reverse complement strand
GTCTCTCTTTTTGATCTGATGTGAAATTTTACTAAAAATATTAAATTGATGCATTGCTGAACTTTTAAACTTCTCATGATTTCCGCACATGAGGGGAAACACAGCGGCATTAAGCGCTGACTGACAACAAACTAAATAGCAGAGCGTGCCGGCGTTTGTCCTACATGTTTGGAGAAGTTTACACATTCATGGCAAGAGATAAGAATCATCTCACAGCTTTGTGATAGAAACACATCTCATTATTTCATGGACAGACCTTGTGCATATTGCCTACTTGTGACTGTGTCACCTTTCTATAGATATTAGACTTCATTCTCAAAAGTAAGAAACCTATCAAAAATGTGTTGACCCTCTTGGAATATCTTGCTGAGGATCAGTGAGTCTAAGAGAAATGTTTAAAGTTAACTTTTTTGGACCTCCAAAACAGAACCAACCCCAGGACAATCTTTGCAAAATATCTAGATCTTATGAAAAATTCTTCAGTTCTGCAAACATGAAAGCTGCAGAGAAATAATATAACAAAATAATAGTTGCCTTTTATAGATATTTCTTAAACTACTAAAAGTAATTCATATCCAAAACTATTTTTTTTCATCTATTCTATCTGAATAGAGTGGTAAAGGATATGAACCTTTGTGGGGTTTTTATTGTTGTATATATCCCCAATAGAGTTATAAAAACGATAATTATAAAAATAGAAGCGGTCCATGAAGTGACATATATGGTGCAAAGATATTCATTTTTGGATCATTGCAAAGGACAAGGGACATTATTTCAATTGGAGGAAAAGAGATGTGTATGGAAGAAAATACGAACCTCTTGAATTCCCTGAACATACTTTGCATTGCACCTCTATGCACATTTACCCACTGTAATACTTTGTGGTGCAATTGTGATTAAAAAAAATAGTATTTACTTCTTTGGTGCACTGCGGGTTTTGCTTATTTCTTTCTTTACCCCATGATCTTGTAGTAAGAGATTTCCTGTCCTAGCATGACACAAGTTTGAGCCTACTCAGGGGCAGTATTATCACCCCAGATATCACAATCCTGTGGACATAAAAGGGATGTACAGCCAATAAACAGGTGCACAGCCTATCAAACATTGGGTCAAATTCTTATTTTTGAGGTTTCAGCGCATGCCTCTACTGTACAGAATCATCTCAATTATTCAGGGGGCATGGAGTCTCAGGAAACCTGGGAAGTGCAAGGACAACAATATCAGAAGATGTGCTAGGACACAGGACTACAGAAATTGGCTATTTATTATATTGTATTAAATTACTTTTTATTATATTTATATCATGTTTTTGTTTATTCCACTCAGCAGGGAAGACGCTAAAAGACAAGGGACCTTACAAATCACATTAATGCGTATTTAGGTGCCAGTAAAGGTGTTAGTGCAAATCCTGGATGTAGTAATTATTCTACAGTTTGCTGATGGGGGGCAAAGCAGTTATCTGTACACACAAGTGAATTACAAGGGTAATATTGTGCTCAATTTAATGAAAATAATATTCAATTTTTCAGCAAAGTTCAGGGTCTTGTTATTCGAATGAAGCACCATAATAATGCTAAAAATGGCTCCTCAACTCCTTTTCTATAATATATATTGAAAACTCCTGTTGGGATAGTAGGAACTCCTAATAATGGGTGCTGCAGATCCTCAGGGGTGGGAACTCATCACCCCACCAACAGAGTCTGCTCTGCCCTGTCAGGGGAATACTAGTTGTAGGCAAATTGGTCCTTTAGGTAAGGAGCTTCTTTTATACAACAATGCATTTTTTGCATTTCAATGCAAGAATGAAACCTAATGGTTTTGTTTAAATTTGTGTTATTGTTTTTTGGGGCTTTTTAGATCACCTGGTCTGAGAATTATGCATTGTAAATGTCCTGAATCTATAAAGAATCAATGATCCCCTTTTAGAATAATACAATTGTGTACCTGTGCATATGCACATTTTTTTTTAATACATTTTTATTAGATTTCAAAAAAAGAGATAAAATAAAAGATGGGATATAAGGGGGGGGGGGAGCCATTGTAGCAATTACACAGAGAACTTTGTATCACGTCTGTCTCTTTATTATGTATAAAAAAAAGCTTTATTCAGCAAATGAATTCAACAATAAACCTATAGGCAGCTTACATAAATTGGCAGAGTCCTCAGAATCTATAGAACAGTCCTTTAATATCCTGACCGATAACCCCGACCTTGGTACGGGGTAAAAAAAGTTACTATTTTCGATAACCCCGAACTTTTTTCACTGTATGAAAATACAGTGAGAAA
>NW_027321376.1:0-2287 GCF_032062135.1 Pyxicephalus adspersus | reverse complement strand
TATTTTTTATCCAGGCATTGGAATGTTCCAATCCACTCAACACTGAGAGCCCTATTTCTGAGCACCCTACTTTCCATTTCTCACATACATACAACCTAGTTTTTAGACATTTTACACAATCATCCAGCACATTTACATTTGCCATGCCAGATGCAAGGCATTCTGTGGATTCCGGCTGCAGTAAAATTTCAAAGAATTAAGATAAATGGTAAACTAAGTGCACAATATGACTACAGCCCTGTTGCAGATTTGTTTGCTATTATTGGCCCACTTGGGTTGCTTTTTACAAATCTTTGCAAAATTTTTCTATATATGTGTTCTGAATTACAATGTGATTCTAATGTATTTTGTGTGCTCTGTGATCAGACTGTAAGGCTATATTGGACTGAGGATTTTGGTCAATGGTTAAGAAAGCCTCTGCAAAATGTGAAATACAATTGTGTTACTTTGTATATATTGTCAAGCATTGTCCTGGCTAAATTTTCATGCATCTCATAGCAGATAGCAGGCGTGACACTCAACTTTAATAAAAGTGAACTAATCATTCCCTGCCCCTTACCATAAAAATCAACTCCTAACATCACTATAGCTATGAATATGCAGTCATTGCACTCTATCTCTAACCTAAATTACAATTATATTCCAGGAAGTTTTACCCAGCAAATCTAAAAATCTTGGCATCAGCTCTGGTATTTTAAGTTCTTCTAGGGGGAAACCTGCTTTTTAAAGTCATTTTTTAAAGTCTCTCTTGGGCTCTCTTTATAAAACAAGGGAATCTGACAGTCCTTCCAACATTAAAATGACTGCCATTAAAACACATGGGCCTGAATTATTTCCACTAGGGGAATATCTAAGGCAGTGTTTTTCAACCGCTGTTCCGCGGCACACTAGTGTGCCTTGAGAGATCTTCGGGTGTACCGTGGGAAATTATCCAATTTCAGTTAATTGGTCCCAAAATGATTTATTTACTGCAAAAAATTTGTCTTCATTCATTCAAACATATACAAAATAAATTGTTTTCAGGCTTTGTTTTAGATTTTTTTTTAATATAGTAAACAGTGAAAAGACCTTCCATTAGGATGTTCATTGGATATCTAGGCATCGAGCCAAATCTCCATTAATCTAGGATGTGGTGTGCTTAGGAAACTAATGTGTGGTTTTCAGGATAATACTGTTGATCTTCCTTGACAGGTTGCTTGACTTTCTTTTCCGTCCCATTGCTTTGACTGATAAAAAGAGTGCTTCCTCGGAGCAAATCTTCATCTGCTACATAGTCATTTCTCTTTATCTCTGTTTGGATAATTGCACATACATATGATCTTGTTTAACAGACATATATTAAAATACCATAATCACCTCATTGCTACAACATGTTCTCACTTGATGGTGTTATATCGAGGATATCTTTGTAGTAAAGACCGCCAACAAACTCCAAATTGATATTGAAAAGCTTATTATTAACACATACATTCTCACATTTTCTCCCCTTTTTAGATGTAAAATTATTTGTTCAACCAGATATGATACTAGGTATCACAATTAAAGCCATCCTCCAAAAGCACGATTTTAGACACCACTAGTGCACATCCTACTCCTCCTGTGCATTTTATCCTGAATTCACAAAGTGTGAACAGCTTCTTTAGAAATGTCACAAAAAATGCAGGACTTGATCTCTTCAGATCAGGTTCATCAAGTACATCTGATTGTGACAAGATTCAGGTTTTTACCAAATACAGTATATGTGTAACCATAGCCAGAAGAAATGTGGAAAGTGCAAACAGTGTTCATGGATCAATGACCGTCAGAATGATGCCATATTATGTGTCTTGTGACTCTGAAGCCTCCATATATCTGATAATGTGCACCAGGGCCTAATAGCAAAAAGATCAGATCTGAGCATGTAGGCCCCTTAAAGGTTGTCTCTGGGTTGGTAACTGGGGATAAAGAAAAAGCAGATCTACTAAACACTTTTTTTTTAGCTCTGTGTACACGAAGGAAAGTGGCAAAGCTCAAGTCCAAATTCATAATAGCAATGTCATGTGTCCTGAAAGAGCTAAGCTCGGTTATTTCAAAGCCATTATTTCTAATTTTTAGAGACTCTTTAGTCACCGGCAAGGTACCGATGGATTGGCGTAAGGCCAATATGGTTCCTATCTTTAAAAAGGGAGCAATGTCATTACCAGGTAACTACAGACCCGTTAGTTTAACGTCCATAGTTGGAAAGGTCTTAGAGAGTTTGATAAAGAGCCACATAGAGGAGTTTCTGATAGAAAATAATATTATAAGT